>NW_018734873.1:43858-116224 GCF_002204515.2 Aedes aegypti
TTGAGCTCTCGCTCACTGCTTCCATTTATCAGACTTGTTACACTTGCGATACAATGACGATGTGGACAGCTACATATGGGATGATTTTCTTTGCTTGCTTTGATCGGCTTCATACTCAAATGAGAGCGAATTCTGCAATGCCTGAATAAACTGAATTTATAACGATTACAAGTTCCTTGGTTCGATTCCAGTTTGCCACAAGAACTTTATTTTTGTTTTAAAGTTTGGTTTCATAAGGCAAAGCTATGAACTTCAACCCGATATATTGTGGCGAAATTTCATAGAGGTCCCAACAAACTGCCACGAACACCAATGCACAATCAATACTACACAAGTCGATTTCCTCAGAATGAAAACTTATCGATGTTTGTATGATGTCACTGAGCTTTTCGGTCAACGGCAGGCCAACAAGAAAGTGGTTGCTTTGCAGCAATTCTGTTTATATTTGGATTCTCACAGCAAACAAAAGCAATGTTGTGACAGTTCTCACAGCAAACAAAGAAAATTTTGTCAACATTGCACTACTACGCAGGCAATGGATTGGACTATAAGTGGTTCCTATGAATTTCGATAGTCCATTTGATTGAGTGACGAATTCGCTGCTGTTTCCTGTGTTCTCGCTAGTTTAGTATATTTTTATGAACAGACTGTAGTTTTGTGTTTTTTTCCTGGTATATTGCAACAACGGAATCCAATGAGAATATATACCGAGGTGAGGAAGACGACATTTAGTGTGCGGACATCCGTGTACGGTGCAAAATGTTTCACAACTACAAGCGGGCGAGCTGCCATAAGAAGCCGTGTAAATTAGTGACGTAGTTATTTTTGTTTACGTTTTTTCTCGTTTACTAATACATAGCCATTGCTTCTTCTTCCACACCTTAGTATATATTCTCATTGAACGGAATCCCTACACTGAAACAAGCGTGCAGTAATGAGAACCATGAACGTGTTTTTAAATTTACTACTCCAACCACAATTGAGCTATCATGAACGCTTTTTTATTTGCGTTTTGTTCCCTCTCAATCCAACCGCATCGATAGCCGAGCGGCTAGCGTTCGCGCTTGACAATCGCCAGACCCTCGGTTCGGTTCTGTCTGCTGCAAATTTTTTAACCATGATATAGTAATTTTTACTATACAATGGTGCCATGGTAAAATTGAATGCACAAATATTCTAAATAAATGCGAATTTAGTCTGCACAAATCAAGTGGCGTTGTGTATTTAATTTAACCCTCTGATATAGTATTTTCAACCGCAACGCTGTTCTCAGTGTAACTTATGTCGAATTCGTTTTTGAACCTAGGTTGGAACTGGCGCAACCCGTTCTGAATCACAGTTTCAACCCCAACCCGATTCAGGTTCGATCGAACAACACTTTGTTTGACGTTGGTTTGTTATGTGTTGATCACCGACCCAGCTCCTATAAAAACGGAAAACGACATTAAATGCCCACCCAAAATTACGCCGACTTGCACCGGCTGGTTGTTACGCCTACCTCAGTCATCAAAACATGACACCTGAAACGTCAACATTTCGATTCGGATTTTTCCTTTCGTCGTATCGTGTATTTCTCTCCCAATCAGAACCGAAAGACAGTGTGAGCCTTGATATTTGGCTTGATGGGATAAATTCACGCGAAAAACTTTGTTTTCCCCGAAAAAGCAACCGAAAGATAGCAGCTGACATCACCCTAAGTCGAGGCAAACAAGAATCGCAAAATTTGCTGTGGAAAATCGGTTACATAACTCCAAATGGGAAGCGGCAAATCGAAGGTGAGGTTTTGTTTTGGTTTTGGTTTTCGGTGGAATGATACTACTTTTTGGAACTGTCTCTTTTCCAGGAACCTGCTTCTGCTGGTAGTCGAAAGGGGGAGGTAGATTTTACCCGGTTCAAAGCCCCGTGTCGATCGGGTTCACATCAGTGGCCTCAGTAGGACCCACGATGACTACATCCAGCGAGCGATTCGAAGCCTCTTCACGGCAGCCAATTTCCAGGACGTTATCGTCGAAACGGACCAAGTGAGGGAAACTCTCGGATTAAGAATTGTTTCGGTTATAATCGTAATTCTAATACTTACAGCGTCAAGGATAATCTTATGCAGTTAGGTATTTTTTAAAAATTTGAAAATTCACATCGATACCAGCAAAGGGGAAGGCGCAACCAAGAATGGCTATGAGGTGACTTTCCAGGGGGATGAACTTTCGCGTATTACCGGAAGTATCGGCACCGAGCTGGGACAAAACGATTGTGCTGCAACTGCAGGTATAGAGGAACACAGTTGTTTTTTTTTTTTTTCTATATATTTTGATGATAATCGTCTTATTTTTAGAACTAACGTCACCAAACATTTTCGGACGAGGTGAAAGGCTTAGTTTAAACTACAGCTACAGTTATGTTCGGAGTAGTGTACTTAATTTAAGGTTTACGAAACCATACTATCATACCACTGTCGGAGACCACAATCCAGAGTAAGTATCGGGTCTCATTACAGCCATAGGCGCATAGATAGGGTCGATTAGTTTTTTTTTTTGAGACTTGGTCATTATTATAATGCAAGTTTTATTTTCAATGAATGTCTCTTTTCTACCAAAACGGTATCGAAAGTCAGTCAGTTCTTCCTTTTCATGCCTTCAATTAATGTTGGTTTAAAATTCTAGACGTTCTACGCGACTATTCACGACAGGTTCTTCCAAAACTTCTCAGATTCCCAAAGAAAAAGATTCACTTCAAATGAATTTTCCGGCGATTTCCCTTTGGAATGTCTTCGAGGACTCCTCTAGGATCCATTATAAGAGTTCTAGAGATTCACTCATCAACGATTTTTCAAAGGATTCACAAAAGAATTTGTGTAATTTCCACAAGGATGCCCTAAGAGACCAGTATTTCCCCCAAAGATGTATACACTAACTCTTACAACCGAATTCTTACAGCAATCCTGCTTGGGTGTTTTCTTGGATACTGAAAATGCCTTTAATAGACGGATTTCACGCCAACTCGACACGCGATTGGCAGCACCCCTTCAGAATTCAATGAAACTTTCTGGATGTCAAAAGTATGTGAAACTAAGATACTTTGCATATTTTGTTTTTTCAAAATCGATCTAGACTAACATTTGCAAAGAATCAAAGTTTTTTATAAACCCGTATAACTCGAAAACGGTAAGACCTACAAACAAGTGTTGTATGTGGGACTGTCGTAAAATTTCCTGAAGTTTTAGAAAAAAATTGAAAAAATAAAAAAAAAACATTTTCTACACTGAAAAAAAAAAGATTGAATACTTTAAAGTCGATTTACAAAAACGGCCATTTCAGATTTTGATCATCCTTAAGTAAAAAGTTCCGTGATTAAATTTACTAAAGGTCGTCCATACATTGCAAATTGGGCATACTTTAGAGAAAAAGGTTTTTCTAGCATCGAATTTTTTTAAGTCCAAAATGATTTTATAATATATTTTTTATTTCGCTCTAAATAGTCTAGTATGATCATATTTTCAAGTGATAAATGAGTTTTAATCACAAAATAGATTATATTTGTTTTATTGGGAGTAGTTAGAAGAAATAAAACGGAATTATACAGAGTTTTTTTAAATTAAATGCAATTGATCTCGCACCAAACCGCTAATGAGAAAATCAACTCCGTCGAACAATCCGATGTGTTTTTTATGGTTGGAAAGATATCACAAAAATATTTCATTTCTTATTTGGTCAAAGCCAATCTTAACAGGTGTCTGTAAAGAGTCAATATTATGCTTATGAAAAAAAGTTGTGGTTTGTTTTTATCATGCATTATTAATTTTATTACTACTATATCCTAAAACGTAGTATCTGCACATGAATATTTACATTATTTTTGGGCTTTACTGAATAAATTGAATATTTTTGGTTAATCCTCTGAATTGATATACCGTTTGGCTGCAATTTGTGTATCACTAATAGGCATAAAACAATGATATTTTTGGGTACCAGGGACAGTTTTAACCTTATCAAACAATTCCTCTGACATTTTAACATATCGTTCATTAGATATATAACAGAAATTTAATTTGGTGATACATGTATCAGTTTGTTTCAATGCCCAGTCGAATAGTTCTCGCGGAGTTGCGATTGTGTTTCCATAGTCTTTTGCAAGATTTGCACTTTTTGCCATTCGCTTGAGACTGCCACCAATAGCGTCACAGGGGCCTTTGCCGTGGGATATGTCAAAAAAAGTGCCAGTCTGCTTCCAATCCATGTATTTTCTGAAATTACATAAGCTGGCAATTTTTTTTTTTTTTTTGGTTTTATAATGAGCTGCAGCTCCATCTGACATAAACATAACTCTTGAGAAATTTATTTTTTGTTTAACAAAAATTTTCAATTTTGAAATAAATAGCTGAACTGCAACTGTGGTCAACACTTCTGATATTATAATAAAATTAGCGTTTTCCCAATTTATTATCTTTTTTATGGTAAATCTCGAATAGGTGTATCGTTGCTTGGGAATTATTCCAGTGAATCCTTGAGCAGCGGTTTGTACGATAAAACTATAATTTTCAGAAAAATCGCTAATTACCAGTATTTCACCTTGTTTTAAGGAGTCTTGTTTGTTTCGTAGAAAAGAAGACTGTTCTTTGCAAATAAAATCATGAGTTATGAGCTTATTGACTTTCTCCACGAAATACGTAACAAATTCTTCAACAGGCTTTATTATAGTTTCTAAGTTACAGCGATCGGTGGTGAGCCATTGCTGAAAAACTACATCTTCTTTGTCGCTTTCCTCTAAAAGCGAGATTATTTCTCCTGTAATATTTTCATTGGAATTACAATTTTCACATTCTTGAAAAATAAATAATCAGTCGTTCTTACTTAAACATCGCATAACAGTTTTTCACTAATTTCTGCCTGAGAGACAATTCCTAAACTTTTAAGCATTAATTTCACATTTTCGTGGTATGTGCACACACATACATTGTGAATTCCTCTGCTATCGAGAAGCCTACAATGTTTAGGCCTCAATATAGTAAATAAAGTAAAACCAATTTCTACATTTTGTTAAGTCATCGCAAAGGTAGATCTGAATTGAGACGTCGTTCAAAATGTTTTGGGCATAAAAGTAAGGAATCTTTTCGAATTGCCCACCTTTCGAGACCCCACGAACCGGTTCTGCATAGACCACCTTAATTTTCATGGAATGTCCATTGGCAAAAATATCCATCAACTGAATAGAACCGATGTGAATTACATACACAAACTACAATGGAAACTTATTTCTCGAATGCTCAAGGTTTCCGAAACCAGGCATGAATGTGGACATGAAGTAAGTATCTCTATTCCTAGTCCACGTGAATACCTATTCAACCTGATGAATAGTACAGATTACTTGATGGGTTACGAAATTACAGGTAGTCGAAATAAGGGTCTCCAAGAAGATTATGTTAGACTTAGCAGGTTCTTGGTGGCCACACAAAATCCGAATCTCCTAGAGAGTTTTTGAAACAAGACAAGTGTGCCCAAAATAACATTTATCGGTCAGCACACTGCCTTTTGTGAGCTGCTTGCATTTATTAATATTTAAAACAGCAAGCAAGCAGACAATTGAATAATATAATAAATTAAGAAAATAAATGAAAGGTATCGATTCGAATTTTGATGTGGGTTGAAAAAGATTCAAAATCCTTACTAAAATTACACACTTCTCTCATCACAGGACATCGATTGCGGTATTCAAACACTCTTCACCTGCCCCGTGGTCCAAGTTCCGTACCGATGAAACGGGAGTCCTCTTGGATTTCTCATTTGCACTGCCCTTCGGCCTGAGCAACAGTCTACAGTACGAGGTGGGAATGAAGGAAATCTTCGCTCTGGACAAGCAGACTCCGTTCTTTGTGCGGGAAAACTGCGGCCCAAAGCTGGCGGCCATCATACGATACATCGGAGTCTTCGAAGGCCGCGATAGCAATGTGTTTCCCACGAATGGAATATTTGTAAAAACTACGAACGAACTGATGGGAAGTTCACTGTCGCAGTTCGGAACGGTGAAAAGCGACGTGCACTGTGAAATCAATATGCCATTGTTTGCTGGAATTTCGTTACAACTGTGTGGTCGTTTCGGGATGCTGTTGAACGACAAACGAAAGGAAACCATCCCCATCAACCAGCTGTTCTTCCCGGGCGGGCCGCAGACCTTGCGAGGGTTTGAGATTGCCGGTGCCTGTCCCTATCGGGATGGTGTCGCTGCAGGGTGTCAGGTATGACCTTAATAGACTTCGGTACCATTTAGAACTAACTCTATCGATTTTCCACAGTCTTACTGGGCGTCAGGAATCCACGTGTGGAGTCCCTTGCCCTTCAGTAGGTATTTCGGTGGTTTTGGAGATCTTTTCAGGACGCATTTATTCTACAATTTTGGAACATGCAATACATTTACAACAGGTATGTCAGCATAAGAGTTTTAAAAGAATCATCTTTTTATCACGAGAACACTCCTCCAAATATCCACATGATGTTTTCAAAATACAGTTAACTCTCCCTTACTCGATATTCCTTATCTCAATATCGAGTTAGAGAACCATAGTAAAAGTTGGTTTTCATGGCTAACTCGATGGTCCCTTGGATCGCAGTTGCTCTGGTTTTGTGTTCTGTAACTCGATACATCCCTAACTCGATGGTCCCTTCAATATCGAGTTAGGAAGAGTTGACTGTATATATTAAAATCTCTGGAAAATTTGTTCTCCTGGCGAAATTTATGTAGAACTATTGTCCGTGAAAGAATCAATGAATACCTACCTGAATAAATCTTCGTAGTAATCCTGTTCGGTCTCTTGTTGATTCCTGTTTGATCTCTTTCATTCTGGCATAAGACCTTTAAAGTATCTTTTAAGAACACTCAGTCGCTACAATTCCTTCATAACCTTTCTAAGTTGTTCACGTGGTATTTGAAAGGTCCTAAAACATATTTCACAACTAACGAACTACAATTTCTTCCTTCAGACAAGCTTCGTAGCACGGCCGGTGCGGGTCTTGCATTTAGGATAGGCCAAAAGGCACGTATCGAGTTCAACTACTGCCAACCGCTCTCGTTCGAAGCCGGAGATCGCGTGAAAAAGGGATTCCAGTTCGGAATAGGATACGAATTCATCTAAAGACGGAACACCATCTAGTTCTGATAGATACGCACCAACCTACCTACACTCGAAGAGCCTTGCTACAGTTACCTCCTTACTAACTTCGGACGCTGGCTTAAGGAAAACGTCGCCCTCAGAAGTCATTGGGATGGTTCGTATTACGCATTAATAATCTGTTACAACGCTATTTTTTCGCAGAATCGGACATCAGTCATTTGTTATTAAGAGAACGACTACTGTTAAGTTCATTAAAATCAAATCGGTAGTTCTAGCCTAGTTTAGCAAATTTTAAACTGTGGCTTAGTAAACCTATCAAAACTCGTTAATTTTTTTTCCGAACAATCCTGGTGTTACTCTTTCTACGATACAGTATGAGGTTTTTCTTATTAGTTTTTTTGAGTCTGAAAGCGTTCGGGCATCTGTTCCGTTTTATATTAATGGTTGTAACCAGTGTCAGTGTGATGTCTAGTGTTGATGAGATTTGTCGCGTTCATTTACGTAAATGTACCTATTTTATGAAAAAAATGAAAACGTTTGTAGAAAGCTTAGAGTAGGATGTTCCAGAAGTTCCCATGAACGCAGCCACCATTATACCATCCTATATATGAAAGACTATCCTTATCACAAGAGCTGTGCTAGAGCCACACGAATCGGCGGCCATGGGAGTGGCGAAATGGGCTTCATAAGCCTGATCATATATGAAGACAGCAGTTGTGCTTTACCAAAAATCAAAAACAACATAAAAAGTTTAGAGATATTGTGAAGATATCTCTGTGAGAGTGAAAGTAGACATCCAGGACCTCGCGGTCTTTGTTCGTACCCACAATCGTGGTTTTTATTTAAAATCGCCATTACGGATTCCGTTTAGAGTGCCAACCCAATCTGCGTTGCCCCTACTCGCTAATTAGTAGTGTGAGAAAACCCGCCCAGTACGACAACCGAGTGCGCTTGGAAACCCAGGCTTTCCAGTAAATCCACGGGTCTTTGAAGGCTCGAGAAGCGCACGAGACAGGAAGCAGGTCCGCGAGAGGCTGCGGCCGTAGGAGAGAAGTGAAGAAGGAGGCGTCCACCCCTTGGCCAGATTTGAACAAGAGATACCAGTGATACTTGGGGCCCAGATAGCCGTAGCGGTAAACGCGCAGCTATTCAGCATGACCATGCTGAGGGTCGTGGGTTCGAATCCCACTGGTCGAGGATCTTTTCGTAAAGGAAATTTTCTCGATTCCCAGGGCATAGAGTATCTTCGTGTCTGCCACACGATATACACATGCAAAAATGGTCAATCGGCAAAGAAAGCTCTCAGTTAATAACTATGGAAGTGCTCATAAAAACACTAATCTGAGAAGCAGGCTTTGTCCCAGTGGGGACGTAACGCCAGAAAGAAGAACAATACCAGTGCAGTGGTCGGTAAAGGAGCAGCAGAGAAGGTGCTACAGTGCGCGGGGCCCCGAAGAGCGTTGTTTGTAAGGTAGGAGTAGTAAAAAGAAAGTGGGAGGCGTCGTCCGGCGTTGAAGACGGACGCAAGGGAAGAGAGGAAGATCAGGAGTCAGGAGTAGATAAAGTAGGGCGTCAATAAAGAAGAATTGCACACGAGATCAGGCAATACAGGGAGTTTTACTTGAGCCAATCTCTCACAATAATGAAAACCGGGCAATCGAACACGACATGCTCCGGTTTTTCCTCCACAGCAGCACAATTGAGGCACGCAGATTCTGGGTGCCCGAACATATGCAGGTTCTTGTTGCTATAGACATTTACCTTTAATGGAGTTATCCCATTCCTTTTGTCAACATCTGAGTTGTCTCTTTGCACATGTCGCGGACTCTATTAGCGGATTGAAGCATTGAACATTAGCCTGGTACACGATTATATGAAAAATATAAATCCTCGCTCCAGTCTACTTTTTGGATTGCATTTCGGTCCCATAACAACTGTGCAAAATTTCAGCTCGATCGGTGATGATAATTTAGCGCCAGCCGTTCAAAGTTTGTATTTCCATAGTAAATGGAAAACTTACTTTTGCAAAGAAAAATAGTCAGAGGTCGTCCATTGACCTTTCTAAAAATTTTGAGTACAGACCTCGATAGGTATTTTTACAATAAAGAATATTGTCGAAGCAATCCGATCCTTGTCAAAAAAGGTATCGTCGCTTTTCCCGTGTTGTCCGCAACCCAGTTGGCATTATCGAGCGGTACTTGATGCGGATCAGCTATAATCGCAACGTCGCACTTTGCTTACACTGAACGAAATCACCCGCCAGAAAATGAATGAATTCTCATTCAGTCCTATGCGCAATCGATTATTCCTAAAATTGAATGACAGACTCTTATGAATGATTTTTCGAGCAACAATGAATAATGTTTGTTTACTGATTGAATTCTTTTTTTTTTTGCATATTGACTGATAATTTGTCATATCAGGCAGGGCTAAATTTGCGTATGTGAATCATTCTAAAGCAAGATGTTTATATTTCATCATAGCCCCTTTGTGAAAATCATTCTATTTTTGATTTGTTTTCATTTTCTGCGTGGTCCCTCTGCTGCGCTCATTCGTTTTTAACCCTTCTTACAACCATAAGAAGGGTATAAAGATCGCTTGAAAAAACCGACTTTTGATCCGAGGCCCGGTGGGCCAAGTCTCATATACCAATCGATAGAGCTCGACGAACTGAGCACATGTCCGTGTGTGTGTGTGTATGTGTGGTGTGTTGTGTGTGTGTATGTGTGTGTGTATGTGTGTGTATGTGTGTGTGTGTGTACAAAAATGTCACTCAATTATCTCAGCCGTTTGTCAACCGATTTAAACACTTTTAGCTCTAAAAGAAACTACAACATTCCCATAGAACGCTATTGAATTTCATTGCGATCGGACATTTCGTTACAGAGTTATGATTCCAAACAGTATCGTGAAGTACTAGAAAAAGCATATTCTAATATTTTCAACTCTCTGCATTTTGATCGATATCTCAGCCATTTTTGAACCGATTTAAGTTCTTTTATCGGCTAATGAAAGCTCTGACATTCAATCATAAGCCTTCAAAATTTTCAATTGAAATCGGATTACTAGTTTCAGAGATATCATTGGAAGAATTTTCTAAAGTACTGGAAAAAAAATTTCTCTGAAATATTCATTTTTTTACATTTTGATCAATTTCTCAGCTATTTTTAATCCAATTTAAGCTCTTTTTTCGTCGATTGAAAGCTCGGATATCATTCACAAACCATATTGCAATCGAATTATAAATTACAGAGATAAAAATCATTAATTTCAAAAATCTCTAAAATTCCCCTGTTTTACCCTTCTTACAACCATAAGAAGGGTATAAAGATCGCTTGAAAAACCGACTTTTGATCCGAGGCCGGAGGGCCAAGTCTCATATACCAATCGATAGAGCTCGACGAACTGAGCACATGTCCGTGTGTGTGTATGTGTGTGTGTATGTGTGTGTGTATGTGTGTGTGTGTTACAAAAAATGTCACTCAATTATCTCAGCGTTTGTCAACCGATTTAAACACTTTTAGCTCTAAATGAAAGCTACAACATTCCATAGAACGCTATTGAATTTCATTGCGATCGGAACATTTGTTACAGAGTTATGATTCAAACAGTAATCGTGAATACTAGAAAAAGCATATTTTATTACTTCAACTGTTTGCATTTTGATCAATTTCTCAGCCATTTTTTGAACCGATTCGAGTTCTTTTTATCGACTATGGAAGCTCTACATTCATCATAACCTTTCAAAATTTCATTGAAATCGGATTATTTGTTACAGAGATATCAATAGAAGAATTTTGTAAAGTACTGGAAATAAATAAGTTTATTTTAGAATATTCAATTTTTACATTTTTGATCAATTTCTCTCAGCTATTTTTGATCCGATTTGGAGCTCTTTTTCCATCGATGAAAGCTTTGACATCATTCATAAACATGCTGCAATCGAACGTAAAGTTACAGAGATAAAAATCGATTTTATCCAAAAAAATCTCTAAAATTCCTCTTTTTACCCTTCTTAACAACCATAAGAAGGGTAATAAAGATCGCTTGAAAAAACCGACTTTTGATCCGAGGCCCGGAGGGCCAAGTCTCATATACCAATCGATAGAGCTCGACGAACTGAAGCACATGTCCGTGTGTGTGTATGTGTGTGTGTATTTTTTTTTTTTTTTTTTTTTTTTTTTTTTTTTTTTTTTTTTTTTTTTTTTTTTTTTTTTTTTTTTTTTTTTTAGTTTTAGAAGGTGGTAAATTACATTTACGAACTAACCCAGCGTTTCACGTTCGATATGGAGGCTAGTCATATCGAATTCGTCCATCGTGCGCCAGAGTGTCGGACTCCTTTATACCGACTAAAGTCCACCTTCGCCCACGAGCCATTCCCCCGGAACTGCCTCTTGGCATTACTTCATGGGGGAGGCTATTGTGCTAAGCACTGCACTGCTCCTTCTTACGCTCCTGTACTTCCCTTGCTCTCTTCGTACTGCTGGCATCGCGCCCAGGGCCATGTTTCTACTACCGCTTCTGTCATTGCTACGCTTCGTTGCTCTGCTGCGACGTGTTTGGGGCTGACATCTCGCCAGAGCCCTGCGCAACTGTTGCGCCTGCTGTTAATCCGCCGATTCTCGAGTTCTCCAGGTTGGACCAGTTGGATGCCGAGGTCGGTCCAGCGATTCCGGTTGGAGGGTAGCTTCCGGTTCACTGGCGCCCCGACGACCCAAAACTGGTGGTTGTCACGATCGCTACTCGGCATAGTCCCCGACGGTGGAGCTAGCCTACTCCAGCGGAGAGTTCCAAACGTAGGAATGTCTCCCGAAACCGATAACGTTACGCGTTTGTTCCCGCATCACTGCTGCTGACCGGTGAAGTGCCGAGGTCGATCCAGCGATTCCGGTTGGAAGATGGCTTCCGGTTCACTGGTGCCCCGACGACTTAAGCCGGTGACTCGCTACGGACTACTCAGAATAGTCCCCGACGGTGGATCTATCCTACTCCGACGAAGATTTCCCCGACGGCGGAAGATCTCCCGAACCGATGCTTTCCGGGCTGATGCCGAGGTCGGTCCTGCGATTCCGGTGGTGGGAAACTTCCGGTTCACAGGCGCCCCGACTACCATTTGCCGGAGCTGTTTCGCGATCTACTCGGCTAGTCCCCGGCGGAAGGACATAGCCTACTCCGACGCGATGTTGGTCGGTAAGTGCCGAGGTCGGTCCTGCAATTCCGGTTGGAGGATGACTTCCGGTTTGCAGGCGCCTTGACGACTTATTACCGATATTACGCTACGCCCGCTCTACTCGGTCTAGTCCCCGGCGGAGGATCTAGCCTACTCCGGTCGCGCCCGTTGGTCTCCTTCATATGCTCTCTTCAACAGGCTGACTTGTCAAGCGCCAAGGTCGGTCCGACGATTCCGGCTGCCCCAACGATTCAGAGCCATGTGCTGTCCGCTGTGTAGAGTGCCGCTGCTCCTCTCGCCATCTTCGTTGTAAAAGAGACATCATCTGAACGATAGTTCTGTTTACCGCGTCCCATTTCTCTTCGTCGGCACACATTCGTTGGACGATATTGTGCACATTAACGTCATTGCCGACGACGGATGTCATCTCGGCTCGCTCATGCTCGAAGCGCGGACATTCGAAGACCACGTGCTCAGGGGTTTCGTCAACATCGCCGCACCCGGTGCATAACGGCGATCTTGCGTGTCCAAACCTATTGAGGTATTTCTTGAAACAGCCATGGCCAGACAAAAACTGCGTCAAGTGGAAATTCACTTCTCCGTGTTTTCTGTTTACCCACGTCGACAGGCACGGAATTAGACGGTGGGTCCATCTACCGTTCTCAGCGCTATCCCATTGCTGTTGCCATTTCCTCATGGTTTCATCCGGGCTCTTTTCCGAATTCCCCGCGTGCGTCGGTCCCTGTAGCACTCGCTGTCCTCTTCGAGTTGAAGGCTTATAGGGATCAATCCTGCAATCACACAGGCTGCCTCAGATGATATCGTACGATACGCGCTCGCCACACGCATGGCCATCAGTCTGAACGTACTGTTCAGCCGGGAGCGGTTCCTCTTCGTCTGCAGTGCTGTCACCCACACGGGACCAGCGTATCTGAGTACCGACGTCGACACGCTCGCCAGTAGTCGCTTCTTGCTGCTGCTGATCGCTGAGTTGTTGGGCATGATCCGGGATAGAGCTGATATCACCTTCACGGCCCTCTCACATGCATAATCGACATGGCTGTTGAAGCTCAGCCGATCATCGATCATCACTCCCAGGTGTCTGACTTCCCGCTTTGAGTCGATGGTACACTGTCCAACCGAGATTCTCGCCTTCTGCACTGCCTTTCGGTTGCTTATCATCACAACTTCGGTTTTGTGATGGGCTAACACAAGCTTCTTCCCTCGCATCCATTCTTCCACGGCGTCTACTGCTTCGGTAGCAAGTATCTCTACTTCCTCTAGTGATTCGCCGATGACTACGAGCACCACGTCATCCGCGAAGCCGACGATCTTCACACCCCGGGGGAAGCTCAGCTTCAACACTCCATCATACATAGCGTTCCAGAGAGTCGGGCCAAGAATAGAACCCTGTGGGACGCCCGCTGTGACTGTCGTGCACCTTTTCCCAGCGTCTGTTTCGTAGATCAGTGTACGATTTTGAAAGTAGCTCCTCAAAATCTTACAAAGATACTCGGGGACCTCCAATCTGTGCAGCGATTCGGCGATCGCAGCCCAACTGGCACTGTTGAAGGCATTTTTTACGTCTAGAGTGACCACACCGCAGTACCGATTTCCTCTCCTCTTTTGCTTCCGCGCCGTATCCATAGCTTCCACGACCGTTCGGATGGCATCAACGGTTGATCTACCTTTCCGAAAGCCGAACTGCATGTCACACAGGCCGTTTTCTCCCTCCGTGTATTTCGTAAGCCTGTTTAGGATTACTCGCTCCAGCACTTTGCCAACTGTGTCCAGCAGACATATCGGTCTATATGCTGAAGGATCTCCAGGAGGCTTGCCTGGTTTAGGCAGCAGCACCAGCTTTTGTCGCTTCCAAATGTCGGGGAAGTTACCCTCCTCGATACATTTTTGCAGTACGATCCTGAACATATCTGGGTTTTCTTGGATTGCTGCTTGCAGAGCTACGTTGGGGATACCGTCTGGTCCCGGAGCCTTCCTGGTTTTTAAGGCTTTCGCCACCGCGATCAGCTCATCATTCGTTACCTGGGCTTCTTCTTCGTCGTTATCCTGAGCTCCGTAAGGTGTGGACGGCCAGCTCGTCGGTTCGTGCCGGGGGAATAGCGCTTCAATGATGGTCTTCATCTTCTCCGGACACCTATCGGGTGGTACAGCTGGGCCCTTCAACTTCGCCATTGCAACTCTGTAGGCGTCACCCCACGGGTTTGAATTGGCGTTGCGACAGAGCTCCTCCAGACAGGCTTTCTTGCTGAGCCGAATTTCCTTGTTGAGAGCGGTTTTCGCCGCCTTGTACGCTGGTCTTCGATCTGCTCTTTCAGCGTCGTTGCGGGCTCTCTGCATCATTCTCCTAGCCCGAAAGCAGCTTGTACGCAGGTCGGCAATCGTCGAGTTCCACCAGTAAGCTGGGCGGCGACCATGTCGCGGTTTACCTTCCCTCTGCATGGTTGCATCGCACGCTCGTGCTAATGCCGCTGTCAACTCATTCGCAGTAGCGTGTTGAACATTGCGCTCCAGTCTCAACGCCTCAACAAACACCTCCTTGTCAAACTGCGACGTTTTCCACCTCCGCTCTTTCGAAGGGATCGCACGTGCTTCCAACTGCCGTCCGCTACCAATATTGTACCGAAGCGCTTGGTGGTCACTGTGCGTATACTCCTCACTCACTCGCCAGTTCAAACTTCCTGACAGCCCAGGGCTACAGAAAGTTACGTCAATAATTGACTCTCGACCATCCCGACGGTATGTGCTGGTGGTACCATCGTTGGCAACATCGACGTTTAGCCTTGCCAAGGCCTCCAGTAGACTGCTCCCTCTTGAGTTGGTGAAGCGACTGCCCCATTCTATGGCCCACGCGTTGAAATCGCCGGCTATGACGACTGGTCTGCGGTCTGTGAGCTCTTCAGTCAGCTTGTCGAGCATCTCGTTGAACTGGTCAATAGACCATCGCGGGGGTGCGTAGCAGCTACAGAAGAAGACTCCGTTAATTTTGGCTATAACAAAGCCTTCATCTGCACGATGTACCACTTCCTGGAAAGGATATCTTCCCACCGTCCATATCGCCACTGATTTTGCGTTGTCTGCTATCCAGTTCCCATCGCCGGCCGGGACACGGTATGGCTCCGAGATGATAGCCACATCGCACTTGTACTCCGCCACAGATTGCCTCAGCAAGTGTTGTGCTGTGTCACAGTGGTTGAGGTTAATTTGAATTACCTCCACTGTGGTTTGGTAGCAGTCGCCTTCATGAAGGCCGGGCATCGCAGGCCTCCTGTAACGTGGTTGTTATTATCTCCGTTAGCGCAGATCATGCACTTTGGAGGCTTCCGGCAGGCTTGCGCCTTGTGGCCTTCTTCTCCGCACCTTCTGCATAAATTACCTCTGTCCGGCCCCTTGCAGAATCTAGCCAGATGGCCGTACTCGTGGCATCTATAGCATGCTTCCGGTTTCTGAGAGACGCTCAGTGGACATACCGACCAGCCTACTTTAATCTTCTCCGTTTTAAGTGCCTTGACGGCCGCTTCAATCGGAAGCCTAATTGATGCTATTAGCATTCCGGATGGCCCCTTCCTTATGCGGATCTGCATCTGCACTTCTCCTAGCATGCACTGCTCTTTCATGGCAACCCTTACATCGTCGTCCGTAGAGATTGCGTCCAAGTTCTTGCATTCAAGGACTGCCTCCGGACACACGGCTCTCACTTCTACCGTATTACCCATGGCTTTCTCGGCGAGCTCTTTGTAGGAAGAGCTGCTGGCCATCGGGTCTCGTTTTAGCTCCAGGATCATATCTCCGGTGCGGGTGCGCCTGACTTTCCGCACGTCTGCACCCAGCTGTTCGAGCTCCGGGTTTGTCCGCATTGCACGGAGAACCTTCTCGTACGAGTCATCGCTTGCCTTGACTATAAGCGCCTCACCTCTCTTCCGGCCCTTGAAGAGGCTTTGTTTTTCGGACCTGCTCTTGGTTTTCGTCTTCCGATTTTTTGCCTTGACGATTTTCCATGGGGTATCGTTGCCTTCCTTGGTGGTTGCTGCGTTCGCTGGGCCTGACTCGTTGACGCGGGTGTCCTTGTGTTTCTTGGAACCACCCGGTCTTGCATCTCCTGGTGATGCTCTTGGCCTCTTCGGTGTGAAGGGCACGCTCTCCGTCCTCTGGGATTTGTCCCTCTTTGCGTTGGTTTCCCTCGCAAAAGTAATTGGCATCGCCGTTTGTTGAATCGGCACTTGCCTTATTTCTAAGGCAGTCTTGGCCGCCGACAACTCCTTCTCAGTCGATTCCACTTTCTGTGCAACGGCCGCCCATTCCTTGACAGCTAGTCCAAGGGTTCCTTGGATCTTCAACACCAAAGTCTTGATGTCTTTGTGCACATTACTTCTTTTATCGACGAACTCGTGCAATTCGTCCACCAGTTTCTTAGCTGCTACAACTCTCGGTAGCTTTGGCACCTTCGACCATGCACTGACCTGAGCCTGTTGCTGCTGCTGAAGCTGTTGCTGCTGCTCTCGAGGCTGCTGCTGCTGCTGCTGTTGAAGCTGTCGCTGTACCTGCTGCTCCTCCTGATTGCGCTGCTGTTGCCCTAGCTGCGATGGTGGTGACCGTACTAAGCCACCTTTAGCGAAAGGGTTCGCCGCGCCTTCTTCGATCTCAATAATACTCTCTTCCATTCTTCAGGGTCCCCCCTCTGGGCCGCTATCATTTCCCGCCGTACGTAGTCGCCTTTCATGATCCCATGGTTATCTTTGCAAGCAGGGAGGCCATGCAAGGGTTGACACGATCCCTTATGAGAATCGTGTTCAGAGCCGGATCGGCGTAGATCGGGGTTTAGTCATCCGAGCCTAGTACTCATCACTTAAGATGGACGGGATCCGAACGTATCCAGAGGCCTGCCAAGGTTTTACCGGGACGGGGGCAATCGCACCATTAGCCTACTCGCCGTTTCAAGTTGGTATCACCCATCCTTACTCGGGGAATAGAATAACACGACTGTCAGCTCTGTGTCGCAATGTGGTGTGTAATCCGTAATCCGTGTCCTGTCCGTTGTTCTGCGCCGTGACCAGTATACCATAATCAGGATTTTACTGGCATCCATCCTGATGTGCCGGTTGGCACTCCAGAGGGCTAAGATACTTTGAAAGCGGTACCAGGTCGCTTGTTCAGGGCTACTTGCAGATCTGTGGTTTTTTGTAGAGATTCACCAGAGCCCACTGATGAACCCCCGCCACATCCTAGGTAGACCATGCTTGAGCCCCTGGTCAGATGGACCAGACGCTCGGCCACCTCCCGAAGGAAGTACCAAAGGTGGTATTCCATACGGCTGTATGTATGAGTTTCGCTTGGAAAGGGTAAAAATCCCAAGCTCCCACCTGGCACCCCCTCACTCTAGCTGATGTCAGAAGGACAACAGTGCCCAGGTTGCACTACCAGCTAAGTACGCAACCCTTAGCTGGCGGTCTTTGTCATCGTTAGACCCGTGGAAGCGTGAGGTAGGGGCTTGTGAGGACCAGAGCTATGTTGGACGCTCCTTCCTGGTTGTCGACTCACCATTTTGCAACCCAGTGTGTGTATGTGTGTGTGTATGTGTGTGCGTATGTGTGTGTGTATGTGTGTGTGTGTTACAAAAAATGTCACTCAATTATCTCAGCCGTTTGTCAACCGATTTAAACACTTTTAGCTCTAAAAGAAAGCTACAACATTCCCATAGAACGCTATTGAATTTCATTGCGATCGGACATTTCGTTACAGAGTTATGATTCAAACAGTATCGTGAAGTACTAGAAAAAGCATATTCTAATATTTTCAACTGTCTGCATTTTGATCGATATCTCAGCCATTTTTGAACCGATTTAAGTTCTTTTATCGGCTAATGAAAGCTCTGACATTCAATCATAAGCCTTAAAATTTTTATTGAAATCGGATTACTAGTTTCAGAGATATCATTGGAAGAATTTTATAAAGTACTGGAAAAAAAATTCTCTAAAATATTCATTTTTTTACATTTTGATCAATTTCTCAGCTATTTTTAATCCAATTTAAGCTCTTTTTTCGTCGATTGAAAGCTCGGATATCATTCACAACCATATTGCAATCGAATTATAAATTACAGAGATAAAAATCATTATTTTCAAAAATCTCTAAAATTCCCCTTTTTTCAATTTAAACTTGCACATAAATCTTAAAAAAAATCGCTGGCAAAATCATTTTAGGACATTAATTTTTTATTTTTCGATATTATTTTACAGGGTGGCAACATGGGTTTATAGACCCTCTTAAACTATGATAATAAGCGTATGAAAACTAATAAAGTTCGATATCCGCCTTTTGACGTGCAGTTTCCTGGACTTTTTCGCAAACCATTAAACTATTAGGGCAGATAGAACATAGTCACAACATCCTAAAGTTTAGTTATACACCGGGGATTCGCTGGGTGGAACACGACTGCCTTCCATCTAGCGAATCCGACCCGTTAGTAGGAAAGACTGACAGCTGGTGAAAATGCTCCACACGAACGCATCTGGACAGCAAATCGCCACAAAACGCACATATACATACGCATTTGTTCTATATATGGAGACTTCAAAGCGACGATACTCAGACGTCAAAGTTAGTTTGACATTTTATGTTGACATTTGAGTGCTTTTAGTTGGAATATTTTCCAACCAGCGAACATCCAACCATCGAGTCATTCCATGTAGCGGAACCCCAACGAGCGAATCCCCACTGTACTGGTACAAGGTTCCAAATGAATGATGAATAATAATTATCTCATACCTGTATGGAAATGTAAGAAGGGTTCAGTCTCACCATCGGTGGATTAAGTCAGGTTTTTTAATTTAAACTTGCACATAAATCTTTAAAAAATCGCTGGCAAAATCATTTTAGGACATCAATTTTTCATTTTTCGATATTATTTTACAGGATGGCAACATGGGTTTATAGACCCTCTTAAACTATGATAATAAGCGTATGAAAACTAATAAAGTTCGATATCCGCCTTTTGACGTGCAGTTTCCTGGACTTTTTCGCAAACCATTAAACTATTAAGGCAGATAGAACATAGTCACAACATCCTAAAGTTTAGTTATACACCGGGGATTCGCTGGTTGGAACATCTAGCGAATCCGACCCGTTAGTAGGAAAGACTGACAGCTGGTGTAAATGCTCCACACGAACGCATCTGGACAGCAAATCGCCACTTCTTCTTCTTCTTCTTCTTCTTCTTCTTCTGTTTGAGCTGTCATCAAACAGCTCGGTAGGGAGGGCTGAGTGGCAGAGACTATATTGCCCTGTTATTGATTTTATCGTCACATGGACAGTTCGTTGGGAGCTAGCATTTAACAGTTCATGCGTTTCACATTAATAATTATTTTGCTTCAGGTTATTATAAATCTAATTTGATTTCTTTCAAGAATTTCACTACCTCTTTAAATGTTGCAATATTTTTCGATTTGAACAGATCAAGCAAAGATCTATATTTACATTCAAAGGAATATTTTGATCGGATTCTTCCAAATCTACTACAGAATAATATGACGTGCTCTGCTGTCTCAGGCTCTTGACAAATTTCACAGTTTGAATCATCAGCTAATTTCATCTTAAACAGCCAAAACTTCGAGTAGTCGTGACCAGAGAGTAATCTATTCATCAGCCTTACCTCGGTTGCAGACAGATCCACACCAAAGAACCACGGTTCTTTTCCGATTGAATTTTGGAAATTATAGAACTTAATCCCTTTCCCTTCAACCTCAGCATAATCGCGATACCACAGGTTTACATTTGTCAATTTATTGTTTTTGAGAATCATAAATGCGTCTTTAATCAATATAACGTTGGCCATGGTCATAGTTCCCGTTGTAGCTTTTTTCGCTAAAGCATCAGCTATTTCATTTCCACTGATGTCCACATGGCTGGGTATCCATTGTATGGTAACCCCCCATTGTGCAATTTTATACAGCATATCGTTTAATAATTTTGCATTTTTAGTCTGCTTACACGCCGTGCTTAATATCGTACATGCTGATTTAGAATCTGTGTATATTATAGCGTTACTTATGTTGTTTTCTCTCACACTATTAAGAGCAATATCTATTGCAATTAATTCTGCCGTAGTAATACACGTTTCTTTTTGTAGCTTAAATGATTGTCTCGTCCTAAGGTATTCGTTAAACACTCCTATACCACACACGTTGCCGATCTTAGATGCATCTGTGAATATTCTTGCCTTGTCTTTATATTTGCCATTCATCATACATAACGAAGCCTGCTTTAGTTGAATTGGGTTTAAATTTGATTTTTTAACAGTTATTAGCTTTATATCAGATTCTATAACTAAATTTAGTGGTTTCTGTGTTAATATTTCTAAGGGGGATATACTATTGATAAGTTCTCTATTATCAAAGTAAACAGTTTCTAAATAAGATAATTTTTCTGTGGATGTTGTCTCAAAATCTATTGATTTAAGTTGTTCGCAGATAATATTATTGCAGTGAAAGTTCCTGGCTATTTCTTTTGCTGTACAATAGCTATGGCGTATTTCTACTGGTTCTTGGCCTGATAATGCTATTAAGGTATTTATAGGAGTTGAACGTGTACAACCGGTTATCCTTCTAAGAGCAGCGTTTGTAGCAGTTTGCAAATATTTTTTGTTGCTTTTTTTTGAATTATTGAAAACTGAGGCACCATATTCAGCAGTACTTCTTATTAAGGCTTGGTATATATTTATTAATGTTTGCGGATGGCTACCCTTCTTAATGCCACTAATAACTTTAATCATATTAATTCTTTCATTTATATTATTTTTAATTTGTTTAATGTGGGCACCAAAACTAAGAAACCTGTCTAATGTTATCCCTAGGTAAGTATGATGTCGTACCGTTTCAATTAATTGATCATTTATTTTTATGTTTAGGGTCTTATTACTGTTTTGAAATAGTATTGCTTTCGTCTTTTCAGGGTTCACCGTAAATTTTAGTTTTTCCATTTCGGTATTCAACGTGTCTACAGCTACTTGTGCCTTTTCATTTAATTCATTTAGACATTTTGCTTTTATAATAAGTCCAAAATCATCGGCAAATTGTACTAATACTATGTCATTATTTGATATTTGGTGAAGCTGTGAGGTGTAAATGTTAAATAATGTTGGCGATAATACATCCCCTTGAGGTAAACCGTTTGACACAATTCTTTCTAAAGTTTCACTTTTAGTTTTAAAAATTATTTTTCTATTCTTCAAAAAGTTTGTTACCCAGTTTACTATTTCGAATGGTATTGAGTATGTATTCATAATTTGTTCTAATATGCGTGTATCTATTTTGTTAAATGCATTAGAGAGATCCAGAAATATTACTGCTGTTAGGAATCCTTCCCGTTTATTATTTTTAACTGTATTTATTACAAAGTTTGTACAAGTGATAGTAGAATTATTTTTCCTAAAACCGAAAGAGGTGTTAGGAATTATTTTATTGGTTTCTGCAAATTGTTGAAGTTTATCCAAAACGGCTGAATTTATTATTTTAGTTATTGTAGGTACTAGCGATATTGGACGTTTTCCGTCTATATTACACTGGTCTTTACCAGTTTTGGGTATAGCAACTACTTTTATCGTTTTAAGTGAAAGTGGAAGTGTGCAGTTTTTCCAGTTTTTATTTATTTCTCTGATGATTATTAATTTTGAATCTATGCTTAGTGCACGGAGCATGTCATATGAGATTTTGTCTTCCCCTGGAGAGGATTTTGGATTTTTGCTTGCGAGTGTGCTATTGAACTTTGTCAAATCCAT
The DNA here is from genome assembly GCF_002204515.2 of Aedes aegypti. NCBI lineage: Eukaryota > Metazoa > Arthropoda > Insecta > Diptera > Culicidae > Aedes > Aedes aegypti. The sequence continues at coordinate 65,921 of NW_018734873.1, forward strand.
CAAATTATAGTCTACACTACCATAATATCCTTCTACTGATACAAAGTTGCTTTTTCCGAAGTGTTTATCCAAGAACTGATTTGCTAGATTTTTGTCTTCTACTATTATGTTATTATTTATTTTTTTCTTATTTTTCCCAGTTAATTTATTAATTTTGTTCCAGAGTTGGGAAGAGTTTAGTGATGGGTCAATGCTAGCTACAAATTCCATAAATTTATTAGATTTTTCCTCTTTCTTGGTTTTATCAAAAATTGCTTGTGCTTTCTTGAATTTAAGGAGATTTTCAAGCGATGATTGTTTATTATAGTCTGCTCTACTTTGATTTTTGTTCTTCCATGCCTCTTCAACTCTCTCCGACCACCAAAATTTTGGACAGTGTTTGTTTTTAGTTTTACTATTTTTATATATTTGTTCTACTTTATGTTGAAAATCATTTAAATCTGTGATACCTGTTAAATCTAGTTCACTGATTTTTTGTTTTATTTTCTTGTGATTGTAAATGTATTTTTCTTTTTCAATATGTTTATCTGTTGTAAGTGCTATTTCTATTGCTATATGATGACTTCCAATGTTATAATTCAAAGTTTGCCATGAAATGTTGTTGTAGAGATCTGGAGAGCTAAGAGAAATGTCTATAGATGTAGGTTTTTTGTTTAGTTCTATTGGAAAGTATGTTTTTGATCCATCGTTAAGAAGAATCACATTATATTCATTAATTTTGTCCATTATAATTTCCCCTTTACTATCACTGTAATTATTACCCCAGGCGAAATGGTGCCCATTTACATCACCCCCAATTATAACCTTTTTGAATTGTTTTATTGTTTCAAATATTTTAGTTAGATCTTCTTCTAAGTTTTGGTTTGTTATGGAAGGAGCTATGTATATGGAAACTATGACCATGTCCAGACGTATTATTTTTATTCCTACTACCTGTGTTTCTCTTGATAAAAGCGGGAACTCTATAATAGAGTATCCCCAATCCTGTCTCAAATAAATCCCAGTCTCTCCGTAGTTATCTTCTCTAGAATTGAAAAACTTGTGATATCGCGATATGTTGTACTTACTGGATTGTTCCTGGTTTGAATCTGTCCACGTCTCCGATAATAAGGCCGCCGAATAGTCCCCTCCAATCAGCGACCTCTGAAGTTCCTCTTTGTGTTTCGATAAGCTTTGTATGTTTATCTGTAGCAATCTGAAAGAAGCCATTTTAAAGGAAAGAAAGAGAATAATTAGAATATTGCATTATCTAGCTTGAAATGTTGTTTGGAAATTTGTTTTATGCTTTCGTGTAAATCTTGAGGTAGATCGTTCTTCTGTACTAGATCGGTGTAGAAATTCATTAATGCTCCGCGCATGTTCCGTTCTGCTGTTTCGTTTGCTGCCTGCTTAGCTTCTTCGGCTATCTTTTCCCATCGCTCTTTGTCGGTTACGGCGTATTTGTTGTTCAATGCTGTTCCTTGTTCAGATGACATCTCCATTCGGTGTTCTTGGAGAATACGGTTGCGTTCTTTTTCGATTCTCACTCGTTTCTCGTTCGCAATTTCGGCTTGCTGTACTGTTCCTTGTGGCTTCGGTGCTTGCGGCTCTGCTCTTCGTTTGGGTAGTGCTCCTGTGTTCTGCGTTGTCTTTTTCGTGTATTTCCCTGCTGTCATCTTCGCAAAAGTCTCCGCTGGTGTTGGGTATTCTGCGGCATCTGCCAGCAGATCATACATGTTGCTATCCAGGCGAGGTTTCAACATCTCTCGAGCTTCGATGTAGGTTAGGTTACGTTTTGCCATCAACCCTTTGATTCGTTCTTGTTTCTCTCTTTCCGGACAGTTTTTGTCCGTGGTGCTGTGCGAGGATTTGCAGTAAAAGCATTTGGTTGGATTTTTGCATACTGTATAGTTGTCATCGTCCTCATTGTGTATCTCCGAGCATCTTGAACATCGTCGTCGTCCTTTGCAGTTTTCAGTTTTGTGGTTGAAGCGATGACATTTGCCACAAAACAACACCCTTTGTATGTATGGTCGTACTCGATTCGTACAACAGAAAAGTTTTACCTTTTCCGGTAGCCGACTGGCTCTGAAGGTTACACTTACTCTGTTTGATGGTCTCGCTCTTCCATCAACGAATCTGTTGAGGCGGTAAACGTCGATCACCTGGCATTCGCTCTCAATCTCCATCATGATTTCCTCTTCGGTGATGTCGGTTGGGATTCCAACCAGCACTCCTCTCACGCTGATGAGATGGCGGGGTACGTAGGCTTTGTATCCTTTTTCCTTCAAGCGTTCATCTCCGACAAACAGGTTGGCTTTGATGTAGCTGTTGAAGAATGCTACGATTTTGTTACGTCCAAGATATCGTAGATCCGTCACATGGTTTCGGTACTTTTCCAACTTCCTTATCATCGATCCTACTGCAAACTTGTTGATGCGTCCCTCTCCTGTGCTTTCAACGAAAACACGATATGGTGCCTCGTCGCGAATCGTGTACAGATATGATTCCTGTTCCGGTACTTTCTGCGTATTTTTCATGTCCTTTGCCGCTTCGTCCGCCATTTTTGATTCCCCACGTGCTCCTGGGTCCGGCGGTTCTGAGCCGCCGCCACCTTCCGCCATTTTGTATCCTTCTGCTGCCTTCAAGAAAAACTGGTTTTTCGCAAAACTCTTGTTTATTTCAACTTTTTCACTGTTGTTTTCCGCTACTACACCGCGTTTCTTTTTCACAAACTAAAACTTCCTTTTTTCACCGTCGCTCAAAAAACCCGGAAATTTCACTTTAGCTACACTCCGATGATAGGACCGTTCGCCTTGGCGTTAACTTTCCGAATGAGCAAATCGCCACAAAACGCACATATACATACGCATTTGTTCTATATATATGGAGACTTCAAAGCGACGATTCTCAGACGTCAAAGTCAGTTTGACATTAGTCCAGTTGTTAATTACACCTATCGTTTGTCTGGTGAGTTGCACGCTTACTGTCAATGATGATGTCACGCTACACGATAAGTGTTCATCTGCAACAACCAGACAGCTCACCAATCCACCGCGAGGTGGATCGTGCTGAGTTGTTGAGTTGAAGGAGAGCGAAAGAAGGAAGGCACAAAAGTCTGTTTGACAGCTCTGCAGAAAGCGCGTGCGCACGGACAGAGCGCGTGCGCACGGAAAGAGCGCGTGCGCACGGAAAGAGCGCCAGTTCGGCTCGATTTGCAATGATCGGTTATTATTATTATTTTTTCGCTATTGGATATTCCATGGTTTGGTTGATCGATGTTAAAGTTTGTTTTAAAAGCAGCTCCACTTATTTTGAAACATATTGCCGTGTACAATAGTAGACAACACAACTAATTTAATTAAAATAATTTGAAATTATAATTAGTACATATACAAATGGGGAAGAACGTTTAGGCTGGTTGTGCATTACGATAAAATCTCTTAACATAAGCAATGCTTGTTGTTGGTTCTTGTGGAAAAATCAACATGTTCGGCTTAACGAATCTTATTTTAAATATCGAATAACACCACATGCAATTGAACAAAAAGGATGTGATTACAATAGACTTTTGATATTTTCAATTCTGAACCACCGCAAAAAAAAATATTGGGAATCAAAATTCTCCTGAGAGGGATGATGTGGGGGAGGCTCATTCTAATTAATATTGTCGTTCAATTATGGGGATAAATTAAAATTGTTATTGTTCTATACATACTTATTTATTATAATTACCTGTAAATATTGATACAGCACAATTCAAGTATTTAAATATCAAATAGCAAACATAGATATGGTCGGTGTTCAGACAGACTGAACCAAGTGTTTTTTTCAATCGAGTAAGAAAAATGTACCCCAAACATGTGAAACATCAAAATATTATAGATATTTACTGTAATAATGGAACTTATCTATTTGATGATACATTTGTATCAAAATAACATGGAAGATTTAAAATTGATGGAGTTCTTTACGTATCCTTAGAGCTCCAAAATTCATCTAGTCTGGTCTGTCTAAACACCGACCATATGATTCTCAAAAACTCATGAGAATGGTATTTTACTCTTTGAACTGTTATTTAATTTGGATGTGTTTAAAAGATTTATAAATTTAATTTATTATTGATGTTACGAGCTATGTCTGTAGTTAAACTTAATGCTACACAAGAAATATATTTGAATCAAAGTATTTTTATATATAAATCATATGAAAAAAAAATGTTCCAGAAAGTACTCTAGAATTCTTTGGGAGCGTCTCCCGGGATTCTTCCTTAAGTCATTCATGAATCCTTCAAATCCTCTCTGGGATTGTTCTGCTGAAAATCTTGAGATTATTTCTGAATTTTCTTCCAGATATCGCTTTGGGATTCATCCAAAAAAAAACGTTACCATTCCGGTATTACTTCTGAGATTCTTTCGGATATCCCATTGCGATTATTCTGGACATCTTTTTGGATTTTTTTGCAGAACTCTGTATGTGATTTTGCGTGTATCTCTTTAAGGATTACTTTTGAAATCCAAGAAATTAAATTCTTTGAAATTCTTGAAAATTGTTTTCGAAATACTATGGAAGATATTACCATAAATCCTGATGCAATCCATTTGGATATTTAAAGAGGATTTTATCAAAAAATGTACGACTCTACTAGAAACTGGTATTCTTATGAGAATGCCTCTGGTATTCTTCCAAAAATGACTTGAGATGCTTTCGGAAATCTTTCTGAAATTCTTCACGAAATTCCTCTGAGATTTTTACGCCAATATCTTTGAAATACTCCTGGGACTCTTACAAAAATCCTGTTGGAGTTTTTTTTTTCGGATATCTTTCTATTCTAAATTTTTCAATAAATTTTGCTGGGATTGTGCTGTAAAACCTGCTAAGATTCATCCAAAAATACGACTGTCATTCTTCCGGATATCATTCAAGAATTCCACCGGAAGTTTTCGTGAGATTCAACCGTAAATCGTTCTGGTATTTTTCAGAAATTCCATTGAGATTCTTAAAAATATCCTTCTGAAAAATTTTCTGAGAATTGTTTTGGGATTTTAGAAGGATTTCCAGAAGAATTCCAAGGCGATTCACAGAAACATCACTTAAGTATGAAGGATTATCGTTAATATCTGAAATAATCCCATGATAATTCTAAATCCAAATTACAGTGATATTCAAAAGAATCCCAGAAGTTATTTCGCCAGAATCCCTGAAAGATTTAAAGGATATTCACAGACATCCAGAAGATTTCATGAATATTTTCCAGAATAATTCCGATGTCCAGATGAACTGCAGAAAGATTCTGCAATAATGGAATAATTTCAAACGGGATTTTCGGAATCATTTGAAAGTAACTTTTAGAAGATCCTCAGAAAGAGAAATCAGTAATCAAAGTAATCGAAAAAATCTTTTCAAGCAATGCTCGTTGGTTCATGTCGAAGGATCAACATGTTCGGCTTAAAGAATCTTATTTTAAATATTGAATGACACCACATACAATTAAACTAGTATGTGATTACAATTCTGAATCACCGCAAAAAAAAATATTTAGAATCATAATTCTTCTGAGAGGGATGATGTGGTGGATGCACATTCTAATTAAAATTGTCGTTCAATTATGGCGATAAATTAAAATTGTTATTGTTCCATAAATACTTGTTTATTATAATTACTTGTAAATATTGATACAGCATATAAAAAGACATTGGTCCAGAAATTACTCCAGAATTCTATGGAATTTCCCTCCTGGGATTCTTCCTTAAATCACTTATGAACCCTTCAAAACCTCTCTGGGATTGTTCTGGAAATCTAAAGATTATTTCTGATTTTTCTCTAAGTTCTTCTGGAAATCACAGAATACTTACAGATATCGCTTTTGAACTCATCTAAAAAACATCGTTAGCATTCCGGTACTATATCTGAGATTCTTTCGGATATCTTTTGTGATTCTTCTGGACATCTTATTGGAATATTTGCATAAATCTGTATGTGAGTTTGCGTTTATCTCCTTAAGGATTACTTTTGAAATCCTGGAAATCAAATTCGAATCGAAATTCTCGAAGATTCTTTCGGAAATTCAATGGAAGATTCTAACAAAAATCCTGATGCAATTCTTCTGGATATTTTTAGAGGATTTTGCAAAAAATTGTACTACGACTCTACTACAAATTCGTCGAGAATTCCTCCGAAAATAACTCTGGCCTTTTTCCGGAAATACTTCTGGAATTATTATGAGAATACCTCTGGTATTCTTCCGGAAATCACCTGAGATGCTTTCGGAATCCCTTTAGAATACTTTCGAGGATGCTTCCGAAAATCTTTTTGAAATTATTCTAGAAATGCCACTGAGATGTTTACGTCCATATTCTTGAAATTTGTCTGGGACTCTTCCAAAAATCCTGTAGGAAATCTTCCAGATATCTTTCTAGCATTCTTTCGGGAAGCCTTCTGGGATACTTTCGAAAATCTTTCTGAGGATCCTTCAAATCCTTCTGTTAAGGATTCTTGCAGAAATTCTTCCCGATTTACCTCTAGACTCTGGGAGTTTCCTGAATTTTTCAAGAAAACTGTTATTATTTCGATTATCTCTCTAGGATTCTTTCGGAAATTCTTCTACAATACCCCCAGATTTCTTTCTGTTATCCTGCTGGAGGACTTCAAAACTTCTTTCAAAGATTCTTCCAGAAATTTTACTGGAATTTTTCAAGAAATTCTGCTGGGATTCTTCCGTAAAACCTGCCGAAATTCATCCGGAAATACGACTGGAATTCTGCTTGAATGATAAGCATTCGAGAATTCCACCGGAAGTTTTTGTGGGATTGAACCGTAAATTGTCCTGGTATTTTGTTTAAATACATTGAGATTCTTAGGGAAAAATATACAGGATTCTTAAAAATATCCTTCTGAAAATTCTTCTGGAAATTGCTTTGGAATTAAAGGAGGATTTCCGGAAGAATCCCAGGTCGATTTACAGAAGAACCACAGAGAAATCACTAAAATATTATCAGGGAGATTTCTAAAGGAATTATTTTAAGGATTCTCGTAAATTCCTGAAACAATCTCAGGAGAATTTCGAATGGATTTTGAATGTTTTTTCACAGTGATATCCAAAAGAATCCCAGAAGTTATTTCGCAAGAACCCCTGAAGATTCAATGAAAAGTCACAGACATCCAGACGATTTCATGAATATTTTCCAGAATAATTACGATGTCCAGAAGAGCTCCAGAAAGATTTACGGAATAATTTCAAATGGAATTTCCAGAACCATTTAAAAGTCACTTTCAAAAGATGCTCAGAAAAAGAAATCAGTAATCAAAGAATCTCATAGGTATTTTTTTAAAGTCCCAGTGACTGTCCGGTAGTTTTCTTGGAGGATTTCCATTTGAAGTCAAGAGGGATTTTCAGAAAATTCTGCCAAGGATTTAAGAAAATTTTCAAGGAAAATCAATGATAAATCACGAAAAAAATCAAAAACACTTCCTTATGAATTTCCAGAAGAATCACAGAGTTTTTTTTCTCAAAAAATCTTAGAAAAAAATTCTAAAGAATCACGAAGGAATTTTCGGAATAATTGGGTCCTAAAATTTTTAATGGAATCTTGTTTTTATTTAACAACACGAAAGAGCATGTTAATGTAACTACTTTAGCAATTTTTCCTGTTCAAATGACGGCTATATCATGTTTAAACTTTAATTTAAAAATTGGGTCCATAAATGAACCTTGACACTTGAGATCATGTTTGACGTTCGCCTAGTCGACAAAAACACCACAGGGGTTTTAGTTTTAACACTGGGGTTGTTCCTATCTGACATTTCGGAAGGGAAACGGAAAACAAAATACACCCAAAATTTGAGTTTAAGCCTAGGGGTGTGACAAAATCTAAAAAAAAATGTTTTTTGGACTTAAACCAACGGAAAACATTAGAAAATTGAGTAAGCATGTATTTTTGGCCTAAACTTAAGCGATTGGCACTTAAATCGGGACAGGGCTTTAGGACCCTATTCTGGATATACAAAATTATCCCAGGCAGAAACAATAAAATCAATAGCAATAAATCTGTAAGAATATAAGAAGGATTTCTGTAAGAATATAAGGAGGATTTACAAACAATTACAGAGGAATTTTCGGATGATTTCCATAAAAAAAAATTTAAAAAAATCCCCGTCATCTGGAAGATTCTTAGCAGGATTTTCGGAAGTATTCCACAGGGATTTCTGGGAGAATTCCATTGGGATTTACAAAATAATTCCAGAGGAATTTCCGAAAGAATCCCAAGAATTTGCACGGAAGAAAGTGAAGTGAAATAATAGATTTTTTTGATTATAGTCTCAGGCGTCTTTCCGAGAGTATTCTAGAATAATAGGTATAATCTAAGACATTTTTCGGAAAGAATCTCAAAGGGATTTTGAAGAACTTTCAAAGAGTTTCACGGAAGAAATACTGAAGAATTACGAGGAAAATATCAGAATTTAAATAATAATTTCGATTGGATTTCCAGAAGAAATCCCGAGAAATTTTGTGAGAATCCCCGAACCCAGATTTTTAAAATAGATTCCATTACACTGGAAAGCAATCATTAAATCATTTTCGGCAGAATTCCAGAATTTTACGGCAGAATTCCAGAATTTTACAGCAGAATCTTGAAAGGATTTCCATAATAACCCAAGATGGGTTTCTGGGATAGTCCAATAGGAAATCCCAAGGAGGTTATTGGAAAAATCAGAGCGATCAAAGAAATAACTACATATAATAATTTCAGAAGGGTTTCTGAAAGAATCTCAGTGAATTTTCAAGATGTCCTCTAGCAACACAACTAATATATACTAATATTGATTCTATAACATTCCCCAGAAAACCATTCCCCCGAAACCCATTCCCCAGAATTCCATTCCCCAGAATCTCATTCCCCAGAATGTACCATTCCCCAGAATTTCACTCCCCAGAATGAACCATTCCCCAGAAAACCAATCCCCAGAATGGACCATTCCCCAGAAAATTATGTACCTACTTTAAAGTTTTGAAACAATCTATTTAAAAAACTTGGAAATTAAACTCCATAAGCTAAGTATGCTGTTCCGCCCAAGAAAAGTAAAAATTTCTCCCCAAGAAATGGTCAAGAAATTTCCTACAGTGAGCTCCATTTGAATTGACATTTCTTTTCAACTGCGTACTGCGATCAAAGAAAAATGCTTTTCTTGAGCATTTCTTGCAAAAAATTTCCCACGCATCGAGATAAGCCGTTTCTTTTCTGTTGAAGTGCATACTTCGCTATACAAAGTTGTTTACAAGTACATGAGAAGATTAGCATTGGTGCTGCTAATTATGAACACTTTACGCATAATTCAAATTTCATTTGCAAATGAACTATCACAGTAGTTTCACTTTTATTGGCACTTATGAAGACTGATAGATCAGTCTATGGGAAACACAATATCCAATATTTATTTAAAAAAAAATATACAACTCATCACTACTCTGCACAAAATAGAGCTACACCCTTCTTTCGGTATAGTAGTTTCCAAAGATGTTCCTAGTATCATATTATACGTTTCCGATATAATGATGACGTAAACTCTGCAGAACAAAAACTTACTATTCTGCACATCAAAATGATACGCCCTTCTTTGCGTCAAGTCTAAATTACAAATGACTTGTTTAATTTTGCACAAAATAGTGATACACCCTTCTTTCAGTCTTATCCTGCTGACGATATAGACAAATTTTTCCGTAAGGATACCAAATGGCAAGAAGGCATTTGGCATGATTGATTAAATGATCAAGGACCATTTGATATAATGGTCATTTGACCAATGACCATTTGGCATGACATGAAGAACATCCTTTTTGAAAAGAAGGAGCTTAAGTATGGTTGGATAGCAAATGGCTTTATACCAAATCATTTTATGCCAAGTGACCTTATGCTATATGGGCTCTTCATCGATATATTTTGTCTATATCATTAATGAGATAATACTGAAAGAAGGGTGCATCACTATATATGCAAAAATAAACATATAGTCTGTATATTTTATGGGAATGTATTAAAAGAAGGGTGTATTATTATAATATGCAAAATACTCATGAATAGGGGGATTAGGGGCATATTGGACACATTAGGTAAATGCTTATTTTACATAGAATCGAAATATGTTTCTTTGCTCTAAAATTAAATCCACCGCTTCCTCCGCTTTGCTTATAAACTAATTTGAAACTGAGAAAAAAAATATAGTAGAATTTCAGAGGACAAATGAAGCAAAGCGTAAACTTTTATACCGTCAAAACGTTCATATACAATACAGATTTCGTACAGTTTATAAAGTTTTGCTGAAATATGCATATTCCCAGAGAGTAAGGGGGTGTCCATTTCGCCCCGTGTGTTCATTATGTCCCTAACCCTCCTACCTACATATTTGTTTTGTCACATCAGACCTTAGCCTGTCACATAAGTGACTCTTGTTCCTCTTTTCTGGCATTACGTCCCTACTGGGACAGAGCCTGCTTCTCAGCTTAGTGTTCTTATGAGCACTTCCACAGTTATTAACTGAGAGCTTACTATGCTAATGACCATTTTTGCATGCGTATATCGTGGGGCAGGTACGAAGATACTCTATGCCCTGGGAAGTCGAGAAAATTTCCAACCCGAAAAGATCCTCAACCGGTGGGATTCGAACCCACGACCCTCATCTTGGTCTTGCTGAATAGCTGCGCGTTTACCGCTACGGATATCTGGGCCCCCCCATAAGTGACTCACGCAAAGCAATAATTAAAAAAAGAAAAAAAAATGGATATTCATATAGCTTTCTGGGGAATGGTGCATTCTGGGGAATGGAATTCTGGGGAATGTTACATTCTGGGGAACGATTTTCTGGGGAATGGTTCATTCTGGGGAACGGAATTCTGGGGAATGGTTTTCGGGGGAATGGTTTTCTGGGGAATGTTATAGAATCACTAATATTTACAACTCAATACTTAATTATAAATTGCGTTAAGGTGATTATAGAACAAAGCCACACCTCAAATTTTCAAAAGCACAAGACTTGAAAACCAAACAGCTCTCACCGTTGAAAATTTATCCCATTAGTCACCACCAGCAAGAAAGCAGATTGATTGGTTTTCAACGCAAACTGTTGTCAGATTCTCCAGTCTTGTGCCCTTGTTTGGCTTCGTTTTATAATCACCTTAAGCTGAGCGTACGCCATCCAGTTTGGGGGCGGATTGACGGTATCGAAGTGGATTAAAAACAATTATAGGAGAACGTGTGGAAAATACATATGAACTGCGCAGAATACATCAGACCGATTTAGCATTGCTGCGCACTTCTAAAAGCATTTTATTTTTATTAAAATGTTTGATAATAGTAGAACGACAATGATCATCAGTTGATTTTCCGCTACTGTTTTTTTTTTAAATCACAATTGTTATTTCTTTCCGTGCACGCGCTCGGGAAATGAATCTGACCATGGTGCAACAACCGCGCTACATTCGATGAATCCTATGCGACAAAAATTGTCGGCGCTATCCGTCACACTGAACGAAATCTCCCGCCATAGATTGAATGATTTTTGCCTCATCCGAGCCCCATACCTATTTTCAGACACATTCAAGATGATTTTCATCTCCGGTGAAATCATCTGTTTACAAATCGCACTGTATGGAAATCATCCTACCTTGAAATTATTTTCATCCTTTCAAAAGATGCTCGAGTTTGAATGATTTTCATACGTCAATTTAAACAACCGTCATTACATGCTTGGTAATAATAAAAATTATACAAATCGACTTTAAACAATAACCAAACGTTTATAGTTACATACACATTATATTTTATTGTAAATTAACAATATTACAAATTCACATTAATCCAGGAATTATTGATCTCATGGCCGCATGAGCCGCAGGCGTCGACACCTGCATGAAGCGGCTGCTGATGTGACTCCAGAATTCTAATTAAAGCCCTTGGCATGCACGATTTGTGGTTTTTGTACACTTGAAAGCGAGCTTGAAAGTAATAAACATAATTTCTACAGAAATAATTCTAGAAAAATCTTTTATAAAATGAAATTACCTGTGGAATCCAAAAGGCAAAACTAGGAACACCACGCTGCTTCAACCATTTTTAGGTTAACATTCCAAGAACAATTTGACGTTTAGGATCGTTAGTTTTCCGTATGATGTTTCACACGATAGTTGAATGATTTTTGATTAGGAGCATGGTAGAAAATAAAATCTGTCAGTTATTGCATGGTATTCATTTGTGTTGTCTTAATTCAACTGTCTACTTATTGTCATACGGAAATATAATAAAAGTCATTTCAGAATTGGATGATTTTTGTTCAGATACATGAGGATGCATCATATTCCTTAATAATAATTCAAAATAAGGAATACGAATATTTTCAGCCTTGTGTATTACAAATCATTCAATGTAAGGCTGGAGCTATCGTTCAGTGCAAATACGCTCACCAAAAGCTATTTTGGTGATTTTAACATCACAGCTATTTTCTGTTGACATTTGAGTGCTTTTGGTTGGAATATTTTCCAACCAGCGAACATCCAACCATCGAGTCATTCCATGTAGCGGAACCCCAACGAGCGAATCCCCACTGTACTGGTACAAGGTTCCAAATGAATGATGAATAATAATTATCTCATACCTGTATGGAAATGTAAGAAGGGTTCAGTCTCACCATCGTTTAAGTCAGGTTTTTTTTTTTTAGAATTGCTGATAAAACTTCAAAGTATACTATGTTATAGTAGATTTTTTCAAAACTAGGTTTTTGTCACTGACACCCATTTGCTTCCAATTCTTTCATTTTCATGCCAGTCGTTACCACAAGACAAAGAAGGCTTTTCGTCTTCTAAAATTCAAACAAACTTCTCCAGAAATTTCCTTTGTCCTTTAGGATTTATATAAAAATTCAGTCAAGGATTTCTGAAGGTTTTTTTCATGAATTCTTCCAGGAATGTCTCCACGGAAATGCCAAAAAAATTTATCTAAAAATAAATCCGTGAAGTATTTCTAAAGAAAAACCTAGAGTAACCTCTGTTAAAACTTGTGTAAGTTTTAAAGTAACCCTTAATGAACAAGGATCTCTGAAATAACTCCTGGAATATTGAAGCAAATCAAAAAGATATAATTGGCTAAGATAATCGAAAAAGAATCAACCGAATATCGGGATAGTATTCCGCAGGATTTAGATAATTATGTAGAAGAATTTCTGGAGAGATCTCTGTAGAAGACCGTAGGATATTCTAAATAAATACATTATGACAATTCCTGAAGCTTTTCTTTTGGGAATCTAAGTCTAAATTCTTGAAGAGCCTTTTGAACCCGTTATAGTGCCCAAAGGTTTCTTTGGAGCCTGTACGATTCTTCATTAGGATTCAATGCAAGCAGAATAAGAAAAAAAAATTGGGTAAAATAGATAGAAAAAATACCATTTTGATTATAAAAGATACTTTAGAGACCTTCCATTAAAAATAGAGATTTGCTTTAAAATAGAAACAAAGACTATAAAAGAAAAAAACTATCAAACCTGTTTTTAGGATCATTCATTGGATTAACTTTTGTTATCATTATAATTCAAAAATAGGAAAACCCTTTTATATTCATAGCCTATTTACAAATAGACCAAACTGCTTGCCTTTACTACAAGTGAGGTTCAGAACATCTAGAACAATTGAAATTCTGTGAATTTGTGGTGTTTTTATTTTTGGCAACCGGCTGGTAACCCGACTAGTCACAAAAGTTTTCGGGAGAAACTGAAGATGCTTGAAAAAAGTTTCATCGCGCAGACATTGTAACGAATATTCTTAAAATATTCTAACAATTCTTAAAAAAAAGTCCAGTAGTGAAAAAAATACACAATATTTTTTATGAATGATGCTGCAAAATATCAGTAGCAATTTGATCTAATAATTTTCCCGGAATTAACTAAGAACTACTTACAGAAATTTTAACGACAATTCTGAATCTGCCAAAAACTTCTAGAGAGTGTGCTGTGCGAGTTCTATAGGAATTGCTCTGAAAATCATGAAAAGATTTAGCAATGCTTTGATAGATAATATCAAGAGCGATCGCACGTTTAGAAATCGCTAGCACCATCACACTCGTGCTGTGTATAACACGTTGTGACTGGTATTAGATTACATAGTTTCTTCATTAATCTTCTGATAATTTTCCATGGATATTCCAGAAACTTATCAAGATTTTTTTCCAGGAATGCTCACTGCAATTTGTCCCAGAACATATACAGGTTTGGCTGTAGATATTTTTTTAGAAACCATCCATTGATTCATTCCGAAATGCCATAGATGATTGCTCCATTTGTTTTTCTAACGGTTAAAGATGTTTCTTGTAGAAATGATTACAGTTAGTTTCCCGGGATTTTCACTACAGATATTTCCAACCCTTTTTTTCACGAGCCAGAGCTTTTGAGGTTTATTCACAAAGCATGTCACACTTGACTAGGCATGAGAATACCTTGAAAAACCTCATCGTGTCTCTCATCCTCCATAAGGATTTATAAGACGTTGTTCGAGTTTGTATGTATATTCAAAAGATCATAAATATTTTTTTTTTCAATTTTTTTATTGGTATCATTCCAAACATTACTTCATTTCTTATATCTAGGTGTTCTGTGTTATTAGACAACACTATCATCCTAATTTGGTAAAACATATTTAAGATTTTATTAACATTTTGTTAACAACATATAACATTTCATTTGCCGTAGCAGTTCAGATTTTTTACAGGTGAGTTGATTTCACCTGCTCATAAGAGAAAAAAAAACGCTTTAAATATACTTAACCTAACTTAACCTAAACATATAACGCATTAATCGTGGCAATAGAAGATTGTAACGATTTTTGCCTGAAATTATTTATTATTTTATTTGACATTTGTTTCAATGTTTCAACATTGGATATTCTATGTAACTCATTGGTACTATACCAGGGAGGAAGCCTCAGAATCATTTTCAAAATTTTATTTTGAATTCTCTGCAGAGCTTTCTTCCTGGTATTACAACAGCTAGTCCATATTGGTACAGCATACAACATGGCTGGCCTGAAAATTTGTTTGAATATCAAAAGCTTGTTCTTAAGACAAAGTTTTGATTTTCTATTAATAAGGGGATAAAGACATTTTACATATTTATTACATTTGGCTTGAATGCCCCCAATGTGATTTTTGAAAGTTAAATTCTTATCAAGCATGAGCCCTAGATACTTAACTTCATCTGACCAATTTATTGGAACCCCTCTCATCGTGACAACATGTCTACTTGAAGGTTTCAAATAAAGAGCTTTTGGTTTATGTGGGAATATTATTAGTTGAGTTTTGGAAACATTAGGAGAAATCTTCCATTTTTGCAAGTATGAAGAAAAAATATCCAAACTTTTTTGCAATCGACTACAGATGACACGCAGGCTTCGTCCTTTGGCGGAGAGGCCTGTGTCATCCGCAAACAAAGATTTTTGACATCCCTGAGGTAACTCAGGTAAGTCAGATGTGAAAATATTGTATAATATTGGTCCCAAAATGCTGCCTTGAGGAACACCAGCTCTTACAGGAAGTCTTTCAGATCTGGAGTTCTGATAATTAACCTGAAGTGTACGATTTGACAGATAACTTTGAATTATTCTAACAATGTATGTTGGAAAATTAAAGTTTTTTAATTTTACAATCAAACCTTTATGCCAAATACTGTCGAATGCTTTTTCTATGTCTAGAAGAGCAAGACCAGTAGAATAGCCTTCAGATTTGTTGGAACGGATCAAATTTGTTACACGTAAAAGTTGATGAGTGGTCGAATGTCCATAACGGAATCCGAACTGTTCATTGGCAAAAAATTGAATTTTCGTTGATGTGGGCCATCATTCAGTTCAAAATAACCTTTTCAAAAAGTTTACTGATGGAGGAAAGCAAACTGATTGGACGATAGCTAGAAGCTTCTGCAGGATTTTTGTCTGGTTTTAAAATTGGAACAACCTTAGCATTTTTACATTTGTCAGGAAAATATGCTAATTGAAAAGGGTCTGGGTCATTTGGCATAAAGCCATTTGGCATAAGGTCATTTGGCATAACGCCATTTGGCATAAAGGACATTTGGCATAACAGCCATTTGGCATAACGGTCATTTGGCATAATTTTGAACAATGTGAAAATAAAGGGTCATTTGGCATAACGGACATTTGGCATAATATCAAGCCATGTGTAAAGTAGGAATCAATTGGCATAATATCAAACCATATGTGAAGTAAAGGTCATTTGGCATATTGGACATTTGGTATAATATCAAATTATCTGAAAAGTAAGGGTTATTTGGTATAATAATGCAAAAACTCCATTTTTTCACATAGCACTGTTGTATTATTACGCAAGAGAATAAGTCATGTTAAAAAGAAGGGCAAATTCCTACATAAAAAATAACACGTCGAATCGCTATAGCAATAACCCTAGAAAGAATACCTTATGTTTAAAAGAAGGGTAAATCTCTAGATAAATATCATGACTAAACAGGATAACAGAAGATGAACTAGGGCGTCAATCAGTGACGCAATATTTCTTAATTAAAAATTAAAAATTGAAAACAAGGTCATGACTTTGAAAAACAGAAGAAAAAAATGCAGCAACATTGCTGCTACAATTATCTTTTAAATAACATTTCGTTTTTTTCAACGAACCCGATCAACCAGTGCACACTGGTCCAGGAAGCTAATTTGGGCGGACATGCGGTTTTCGTCTCGATTTATTGATTTTAGAGCCATAGTTGCTTCTAATAATATGTTCAGAATTTTAGGTTTCGGGTCATTTGCCCGAACGCCTTTTGGTCGAATGCCGTTCGGCCGAAATTGAAACAAAAGTGAACCATTGTTAGCATGGGTTTATAATGAATTTCAAAGAACTTATTCAGCTTACTAATGAAGAAGGTTACATCATCATAGATATACACATAATTAGCTTTTTAGTAGTAGTTCATGAAACAGTTCGTGCTAAAAGAAGAACATCCTAAATGTAAGCAGTTATTCACTTCTCTGCTAGCGGTGATAGCCACCTGCAGATGTTTGTAGTTAGCTTTTGAAAGTAACTTAAAAGGTTTTGGATCGGGTTTCTTTGATCCCTCGAATCGTACTATGTAATGTAGCACAAGTCTTGGTTTCTATGATTTAAGTATTTCCCAAGTCGTTTATTGCTATACGCAAGCAACGGTACAAAGCTCAGTTCACATGTTGCAATCTTAAACTTGGAGAAGAATGACATCTCACCCAAGTTGAGGAACGAAAAAATATGAGTTGAATAAGACGTAAGAGAATCTGGGGTAATCTGCACCCTTGAGGCAAAACAACCCCACGGTGCCTTTTATGATTATTTGTAAAA
Organism: Aedes aegypti; assembly: GCF_002204515.2. NCBI lineage: Eukaryota > Metazoa > Arthropoda > Insecta > Diptera > Culicidae > Aedes > Aedes aegypti. The sequence goes on from NW_018734873.1 coordinate 83,272, forward strand.
AATTTGGAAAAGATTCGTCAGGGGCGGATAGGAGTGATCATGTGATGACATTTGATTTTACAAATCCAACTTCCAGAAAAATGTCTAAATTTTTCTAAAATATTTATAGAATCCCCGAAAAGTCGTTTTACTCCTGGGGTGCATATTACCCCCTGATACCCTTATTATAAGCTTTAATATGAATAACTATGAGAAATACTTCACACTTGAAAGAACAGCCTATGATCAAAAGAAAGAAAAATCTCTTATGAAAATTAAGGCAAGTGTAATGCATATAATAGTTTTATCAGTGCAACCACAAAGAACTTCCGATGATTTAAAGAAGGTAAAATTCCCAATTAAAATATAAGCTGAACTATTGTCAATAGTAATGAAACCAGTATAACTCGAAAGGAGAGCCTATGTGCAAAAGAAGGAAAAAATCTGATGAAATCAATAAAACACATCTTTGGTAATCCAGAGGCGAATTAACCGTCACCTCATAGTCTTGGCGCGATGTTAGGAGTTCACAACTTCGTCCTGAATTAACGGGTCGATTTTATCATTCTCTTAGAGCTCTTATAGAGTAACAAAAAATTACGTCCCGTCACATCATAAAAAATCAACAAAATTATTAGTTTATCAGTTATTGGGCCACACTTATGAAACCTACACATCAGAAGAGTTGTAATTTGATTTTACGATGATCACAAGAGTGAAGTAGAGGCCAACTTCTTTATTTTAACGAATCGTGAGTTGGTAGTTCAGCAAAGTTGTAGCAAATGATCAGAGTTGCTCAATGTCGATCATAACAGCGTATGGCTGATTTACATAAACTATTAATATCAGTTGCGAGCTATCAATATCACTTTGATTTGGCAACCAACAGCAGTGATGCGACATCGCACGCTAGATTAAAATCACGTGACAATTCTCCTTCTCCCTGGGGCCTTCCTTAGCCGAGTGGTTAGAGTCCGCGGCTACAAAGCAAAGCCATGCTGAATCCCGAAACCCGGTCGGTTCAGGATCTTTTCGTAATGGAAATTTCCTTGACTTCCCTGGGCATAGAGTATCATCGTACCTGCCATGCGATTTACGAATGCAAAAATGGTAACTTTGGCAAAGAAGCCTTTCCCGAGATGAACTAGCCCAGGGCTAAAAAAAATCTCGTTAATAAAGATAGAAAAAAAGAAGCATTTCAGCTGTCGTCGCTCTTGAGTGTTTTATTTTTTAGATTTTTTATTCTGTTCTGTTCAATTTAAGTATGTACAGAAAATATATTGAAATTATGCCAAATGTCCGTTATGCCAAATGACCCTCATCTTTTACTTAGTTAAAAATTATGCCAAATGTCTGTTATGCCAAATGTCCGTTATGCCAAATGTCCTTTATGCCAAATGGCGTTATGCCAAATGACCTTATGCCAAATGGCTTTATGCCAAATGGCCCGCTCCCAATTGAAAACATTTGTTGAATATATCAACTAGAAATGATAAGCTACTTTCTGGAAGTTTCTTGATGAGGATGTAGAAAATTCCATCATCGCCAGGAGCTTTCATATTTTTGAATTTTTTAATAATAGTTCTCACTTCTTCCAAATCAGTCACCCAGGCATTTTCGAAAACGTTCTCTTGATTGAGAATATTTTCGAACTCCTGAGTAACTTTATTTTCAATTGGACTAGTAAGTCCTAAATTAAAATTGTGCGCACTTTCAAACTGCATAGCAAGTTTTTGAGCTTTTTCGCAATTGGTTAGTAATAATTTGTTTTCCTCTTTCAATGCCGATTTAATTTATTTTTCAAGCTTTTTGCTGATCTGATTTTTTTTGTTGGATTGTATAACATTTAGCGGTAATCCACTTCGCGGTGTACCATTTCGCGGATTTCCATTTTGCGGTACGACATTTCGCGGATAGTAACATTTGGCGGCATGTCATTTCGCGGTGCACCGTTTCGCGGTTTGTACTGAGATGTTTGATATATCTTAACAGTGCCATTTTAAGGACTGCCTGTTTTCGAAAGAAGGGTAAATCACCGATGAAAATGTTATCGATGATAATCTCCTTACAAATGCTTACAAATGGTGTGTGCGCAGTCAAATTTCTTCTGAATCACTTCAAACTTTGGGATGATGCTATTTACCATATTTGAACCTACTTCATCATCTACCCGATGGGAGACGAAAGGGAAGGGAAAGATGGGAGGAAATAGGATGGGGTCCCTTGAAGAAGGAAAATCGCATAAGCGAAATGAGAGCATGTAGCTACATACCACAATGGGTTTAGACAGCGCCCTAAGAAGGGCACTGCAATACACATGAGCGTAAATAGAGCCTATAACTCATTACCACAGCGGGTTAAGTATAACAGAAGGTCCTGAAGATTCAGGTTTCTGAAATCAGATAAGTGTTTATCAAGTAATTGGAATCGCAATTACGCGAAAACTGGACAGTTACATATCAGGTGATGAGAAGTTCCATAATCGGAATCACAACTATCACACACAAATGTATCAGCACGCTGAATATTTGCCATGTGATAGTTGAGTCGCCAGTGGCCAGTCAAGGATGTCAAGAGACTGCAATTCTACTTTAACAGATTTGTTAAATACTTAGCCACCTTTGGGGATGGATCAGTAATGAACAATTTTGTTTGACGCCATGATTCAAAATTATTCCAATATTGCTTGTGCTGAGTTGCCGGCCAAGAATTCCTGAAGCTTCGCCCAGCACTTCGAAATTGGAATAGCTGCCTGAGGGCCAATGAAGTCATGCGATGCTCCATTGCGAGCTTATTCACTATCCAATTTATTCCCAGCAATGGAAGAATAGCCAGGACCCATATAAGGTTTACAGAGTTCACTGAATGCAGTTCCTCAAATTGAGTTTGACATGCGATAACAAGCTTAGACATTGAGTTAGCCGAAGCATGAGCTTTTAAAGCAACCAAACTATTTGACATATTCCTTTACAAATTGCCAAACGTCCAATCTTCCCATGAAGGGATTTGTATAGAAAAATTGCTATGAGCAAAGTAACAAGCAATTGTGAGGTCACTCGGAGCAAGGACAATTGTGTCCCAATTCGCCAGAAGTGGAAACACCCAAATCACTAGGATTTCCAATGGACGGAGAGAATCCAAGGAATTTGGTCACAATCAATTCCCAGTTTGTGGAGTATAACAAATGCAAAGTTTGCGCAGTTACATTCATATGTTCATAGAAGATGTAGCGATGATCAGATAATCATTCATCATCTGATACATGCCAATTCGTCAACTCGTGACTGATTCTGTTCGAGCAGAGCATTATGTCTAACACTTCTTCTCTAGCAGATACCATGAAGGTTGGGAGATTTTCTATAATAAGTAATCCAAGATTTGAATTACACAAGCATTCCATCAGACTAAAGCTTCTCAAATCGCTTTCTTAGCTGTTCCAGATGATGTGATGAGTATTAGCATCACTGCCCACAATCAGCAGAAGGCCTTTTCATAGGCAGTGTACGACAACTCGTTTGAAATCATCCGTTGGGGATGGTTAATCATACACCACAAAAAGAAAGACGTATTTCCTATCGAGGTCACCAACAGAAATATCAATAGTGACAGCACATACATCTCTGGTTGTGAACTCAGAAATGAGTGTAGCAACGATAGTGCTACAGGCCTGGCACGCGAGTTTGCCATTTCATGTTTCTGAAAGTAGCAAAAACTGGGTCCACAAGGTTACCTAAATAAAAGTACTCCTTACAAAATAAAGGTTTATGAACTTGCGCCACTTTAACAGTACCATTTTGCATGAGTCTACAAAGATTAATCGTTGCTGATATTTTATGCTGAAGATTGATTTAAGCTATCTTATCCGTAGCCATTACCCAAACTAGGCAGGATTAAGCTTTTTGTAATCTCAGCACGTAAAAGACCAGCAGCATTGCTCCGGGTAGCACAGGAAGAGCACAACACTGTGGAAGGCGCCCTAAAACTCCACAGGCTCTGTTTTCGGTTAGGTTTCATTTAGACCCCCCTAACAATTCATTCTTATGCACATTAAACTTAAAGCCGTATGAATTAGGGGTCACCTGTGAGGTGGACTTTTACCACCGGAACAGGCAGTCCGTAGTGTTAATTCTTAGCCAATGGAAAAAAAAACACTACCGACACTACGCGGCTATCTAGGCTGATCGGGAAAATGAAGTTAACATTGATGATTAACTCCTGACGTGCCCAAACAGCTCAACAAATCACTTGAATCACTTCAAACTTTGGGATAATGCTATTTACCATAATAAAAATCGGTTAGGCATAGGGGAACCAACATTTTAAAATTGGCATAAGACAGACATTTGGGTTAATTCTACGAGTGGCGTGAGGTGACAATTGTCGGTGTCGTATAGCGAGATGACAATTCTCGACTCGAGTGAAGTGACTCGCCGTGTAAATCAAATGGAGAGTCACTTCACTCGAGTCGAGAATTGTCACCTCGCTATACGACACCGACAATTGTCACCTCACGCCACTCGTAGAATAAACCCGATTGGCAAACACGTAACACTTAAATTATTTTCATCTTGCTCTAGCTGTTACGGTCTGTGGTTAAAATTCCCCCAGGGGGTCGTGACCCAGTTTGGGAAACTGTGTAGTAGCGTCTATGAATGAAAAAGACAAATGTATACTGCTGAGTGTTATGTATTTCTCTACATTGTGCTTAAAAATAAGGTTTTATAGTAAAAGTCATATAGTTACATTTATAAAAAAATAGTAGCCTCAACTGTAGGGGGCGTACAAATGAAGGAAGCAACAGAAGCTACGGCTCATCCTTTGTTCCTCGTAGAGCATCCATCAACGCAAATCACGAAATGTATACTGCTAGGTGTGATGTACCTAGTTCTCTACATGTATACAACGTTACGAATGTGCTTAAAAGTAATGTTACATAGTAAAAATCATAAATAGTAATGTTACATAGTAAAAGTCATAGTCATGTATCAAAACATTTCACGTAAATCGTTAAAATGAAAAGTAATAACATTATTAAAAAAAATCAACGTGCGCTCACCAAGCACATCAAACTATAGGGAGGGTGCCGAAAGTGTGCGTCGAACCCTGCCATGCTGCCGGCGAGCCAACAAAGAAGAGGGCGGATTCTTTCGACGCTGCTTTGGCGGTGTATTTCTCAATCCGGAATCGTCAAACGACTTCCTACGCTTCAACGTACTGGAAGTTGGCACAACCGGAACGACCTGATCCGAAGCGGAGGCCGTTGCTTTCATCGGCATAGGCTCGTCCGGGGTTTCGGTCTCCGGGGCGGTATCATTCAGCAGCTTATAGCACTCCATTCCCGGTTCGATCAAATCGTCGAGCCGCATGCCCATTTCGGTGAGGACTGACACGCGCTCGCAAATGTCCTCAAAAGTCAGGATGGGTTTCTCAACAGTTTCTTCACCTGTGTGGAGGAGTTCCGATAGCATCCGTTGGGCCAAATTGTGCTCATACTCCGAGGTGAGTAGATTCGAGTAACTAACTGCCGATGGGGTGGCCGTCCCGGAAATGGAGGAATCTGTTTTGTTTGGGAATGGAATTAAGAGTACCGATAATTTCTGCAGGAAAAGATAATATATTTTCATATTATGATGAATACGTACGCGATTCGGAGGAGCTCATTTTTTTCACGAAACTGCTGCTGCACCGACTGAACCAACTGTTGTCCGAACCAAGTGGATTTGAATTCAAGCTGCGAACAGTGTTGCCACATTTTTTCCGACTCTCATCTGTGTTTTCGGTTGAAAGAATCTTTTTTATCTTAAGTCAACCTCCAAAAATCTGTGTCGCAAATATGCAAAATTTTTATTCTTTAGATCAGAAAGAATTTGTGCAAGCGTATTTTGACTGTTTTTGGCTTGTCTTCAATTTTTAATTTGAACTAATTATTTTAAAAGTAAGTTAAAAGTATTGTGCATTCAGATTAGCTTTAGACCGAACTTCATAAGAGATATTAAATATCACCGAAAGTTCGCCGAAGTTCGGCGTCGGCATTCTACCGAAGTGCCACGCCGACAAAGGCAATCCTTATGCGTCGGCGAAGCACCAAATTAGAATGCCGACGCCGAACTTCGCCGAAGTTTTGACTGCCGAACTTCTAATTGTCACTCGAATTGTCAATACTAATAGTTTCTAATATATTAAAATTCTTAAGTTTTTGAGAAAAACTAAACAGAGTACTGGCATTTATGATTAATATCTTCCAAAACCGTGTCATAAACTTGTGAAATATCCTAAAATCTTTTTTATCCCAAAATTCTGTGATCTGTGATTACAGATATCTGTAGGCAATAACAAGAAAAAATCTGTGTGATTACAGATAAATCTGTGCATGTGGCATCACTGGCTGCGAATTTGGCGCGATTCCACTTGTTCGTGTCGAGAGTGAGCTTGAGCTTTCAGAATAAAGCTTGATGAAGTGCTCATACTGCACTGAACCAAATCATTCACCTTGAATCAAATCAACACTGTAGCTGTGATGTTAAAGTCACCAAAATAGCTTTGGTGAGCGAATTTGACGGATAGCGCTGACAATTTTTGTCGCATCCCGGTCAACCATTTCTTCAATTTTCTTCACATTTCTTTATGTCGAGCTTTAAAGACGCTCATATAACAAATCGATAGCGATCGTCATCGATTCGTAAAGAAATTTAACGCTCATTAAGTAGCATCGTGAAATGTTGATACGGATTTTTATCAAAATTTCGAGACCAAAATCTCCTACTTTATCGACTTGCAAAAAAAAAATTGATCGTGAACCAAAACATTTGTGGGGTTCTACACGCACTTTGTCAATTTGTTTATGTTTATGATGAACTTTTTTGTCACTTTTTTAAATTGAGATTTGAACTTCAATGATACGGGAAATCGGAGGATACTTACCAACTAAGCCAAACTTTATTTTATAACTAAGGGTGGCAGAAAGTATTCATAAACTATTGATTCATTTGCAGTTCAATACAGGGGAAGAGTTGGCCTCAAGAATAGCCAGAACTCTAGCTGCAGTCATGCTTACTGCCGAAAAATATTTGTAATAATACCTACTGGTTAAATAGCATCTTTCTGGTAATACGAAAGGCGATAATCCGTAATGCTTTGGATCTGAAAAGAATGATTTAAAAGAGTCGAGGAGAATCATCATTGGTCTCAAATAGTTTGATCTTTGCAAAATCAAAACATCGAAACCTGTCATACGATGTACCAGAGTATCTTTACGCTGATTTACGAAATGATATTGAAAAGAGTGGTAAAGGTGCCTCGATACCAAGCTTAATTTTTCGTTGTCAATTTATGACGTTACTTTGGCATCATTCGTGACACATTTTTCGATGAATATTCATAAAGGTAACTGAAGTTCTACCGATAAAAGATGATTGAACGAAATTTAGTACCGTTTCGTTGAAGATTTATATCGTATGCTTGATAAAGGAAGTTACTTATGAAGTGTTATGGATCGATGAAGATACATAAATAAACGTAACAAAATTATCAATAAAGTAAAAACGACAGAAATCTATATTATTGGATAAAGATATTTAAAGTAGCGCATAGGATGGTTGTCCGGGATAGGATTCATCGAATGTAGCGCGGTTGTTGCACCATGGCCAGATTCATTTCCCGAGCGCGTGCACGGAAAGAAATAACAATTGTGATTTAAAACAAAAAAAAAAAACAGTGGCGGAAAATCAACAACTGATGATCATTGTCGTTCTACTATTATCAAACATTTTAATAAAAATAAAATGCTTTTAGAAGTGCGCAGCAATGCTAAATCGGCCTGATGTATTCTGCGCAGTTCATATGTATTTTCCACACGTTCTCCTATAAATTGTTTTTAATCCACTTCGATACCGTCAATCCGCCCCAGGTGCCCTCGTTTTTTCCGCGATGTTGCCGGTGAATTGGCTGGTGCTACGCCATCCAGATTTCAATTCGGAAGGGAAAATTGAAAAAAACGCCGATATTAAATAGTGAATAAACATTCAGACGTGTTTAGTGTGATATTCTTTGGATGGTTCTAATTGGTTTTAATGTGATTTGTGCGCCCACGTGATTTTTTTTTTGTTTGAGGCTGCGCTTGTTTTCCGGCCGACGCTATTACGACATCCGGACGAATGGTTCCGAGAAAATAAAAAATGTTTTTGTGAATATGCTAAGTGGTTACGTTGTACAAAAGATTTTAAAGTAAGAATTAGAAATGATAGTGTTAAAACATGCACACAATGTGGTCTAGCAATGACAAATGGCATGCGTCACATCAAGAAGCAATTGGATGCCACTCTGATGAGAAAAATAAGAAGGAAATCGATTGATGATTGGATTAGATAACAATGCCGCCTTAGATGGATTTTGGTGAGATTGTTCTGATTACATATTTATTTGTACCTAAACATTAAATACGCGCCAGTTTCAAAGTAAACATCTTTGAAACAGGAAGTGTGTATGTATTATCATTATCCATTTGATAACGGTAATGCATACATGCGGGGCTTGTTGTTAGTGAAAGTGACTTCTGAATGGACGTGTCTCTCCAGCCATTCTGAAATGGGTCACCGGATCTGCAATAGAGCTATCACCTTCTAGCTCCCGGACTGAAGCTTTTTGCAAAAATGTACTACATTTCTGCTGAAAACTTTTTTCCATAATACCACTGCCGGACAGTGGGGGTTAGATGGATCACACACACACACACACTTCGATACCGTCAATCCGCCCCCAAACTGGATAGCGTACACTCAGCTTAAGGTTATAAAACGAACCCAAACAAGGGCACAAGACTGGAGAATCTGACAACAGTTTGCGTTGAAAACCAATCAATCTGCTTGCTTGCTGGTGGTGACTAATGGGATAAATTTTCAACTGTGAGAGCTGTTTGGTTCTCAAGTCTTGTGCTTTTGAAAATTTGAGGTGTGGCTTTGTTCTATAATCACCTTAACGCAATTTATAATTAAGTATTGAGTTGTAAATATTAGTATATATTAGTTATGTTGCTAGAGGACATCTTGAAAATTCACTGAGATTCTTTCAGAAACCCTTCTGAAATTATCATATGTAGTTATTTCTTTGATCGCTCTGATTTTTCCAATAACCTCCTTGGGACTTCCTATTGGACTATCCCAGAAACCCATCTTGGGTTATTATGGAAATCCTTTCAGGATTCTGCTGTAAAATTCTGGAATTCTGCCGTAAAATTCTGGAATTGTATGTATATGTATGTAAGGGTTACCACTCATTGTTGCAGGGCACAGCCGTTAGACAGTAGACTGTCCTCTTTGTATGATGTTATCCAGTTGATAGTTCCAAACCTTTGTTAAAATTCAAGGTTTACTCAAGGCAATCCCAAAATTACAACCCAGATTCTAGCCACTGATCGACTGGTCATGTCATCATACAAAAGGATGTCTCAATGAATGGGGTTGAAGGACCATCCTCTATCAACAATATGTTACTGACAAGAAGTTGGCAATTCCACTCTCCCCATCCATATTGCTTCAATTGGGTATCCTGTATGGTTAATGGTATATTATGATAGATACGATTTGTACAATTGATTATCAATTGTAAATAATTGACTTACCATCAGATTTAACCTCACCTGTTTGTTATTCCATTGTGTATCTTACCTTTCATATACAGTTAGCTCTCCCTTACTCGATATTCCGTATCTCGATATCGAGTAAGAGAACCATAGTAAAAGTTGGTTTTCATGGCTAACTCGATGGTCCCTTGGATCGCATTTGCACTGGATTTGTGTTCTGTAACTCAATACCTCCCTAACTCGATGGTCCCTTCAATATCGAGTAAGGGAGAGATGACTGTATTTGGAATCTTGATATGTAGGGTAATAAGGGACAAAATGAGTCAGAGGGCAGGATAGGTCATTGTCGTTTTGACGCGCATTAAATATTGTTTTTCCGACATTAATATTTTAAGAGCATGTAAAGAGGCATTGATTTGAATCTACATATGGGCTACGTATTAGGATAATTATTTTAAACAATTCTTACTTGTTCCTTCAGCGATGCAATCGAAACATAATTGGAAAAGGAGGAAGTAAGTTCGCTCTGTTTTCTGAAGTCATTTGTGAAATCTTTTTTTTTCTGCTGAAGGACTATTCTGTAATATATATCGTTGAAACACCATATGGCTTTGAAATTATTATGTAAGGTTGTTTTTATATTAATAGCATACATTCTGAAAACTGATGGAAAAGCGGATATCCAACTCAATGACTTTTCATTTGCCTTCTATCACATCATATTAGTGTATGAAATAGTCTTACGACCGATTTCTTCACCCCCGCTTAGGCCCTAAACTTAGTTTAGTCATATGGGCAAACGTGATGATTTACGGCCCAAGCGAAGATGAAGAAATCGGCCCTTGGAAGTTAAGTCGATTTGTATATGGAATGTTATAAAGATCCTTTCCTTCGGTGACCCATCTTGCCCCTCTTTACCCTACTCAAATACATTTTTTTACAATACACCGGTGATCTCCTCTCCTAAATACTGTTACTAATACCAATTCAGACCGCCTCACTTCGTTGCGATCTTCCTCCGTGCTCTCCATAGTAAAGGTTTTAGATCGACCATTGTTCTGCTGTTTTGCCGTAAAATTCTGGAATTCTGCCGAAAATGATTGATTGATTGCTTTCCAGTGTAATGGAATTTATTTTAAAAATCTGGGTTCGAATCCACAAAATTTCTCGGGATTTCTTCTGGAAATCCAATCGAAATTATTATTTAAATTCTGATATTTTCCTCGTAATTCTTCAGTATTTCTTCCGTGAAACTCTTTGAAAGTTCTTCAAAATCCCTTTGAGATTCTTTCCGAAAAATGTCTTAGATTATACCTATTATTCTAGAATACTCTCGGAAAGACGCCTGAGACTATAATCAAATAAATCTATTATTTCACCTCACTTTCTTCCGTGCAAATGCTTGGGATTCTTTCGAAAATTCCTCTGGAATACTTTTGTAAATCCCAATGGAATTCTCCCAGAAATCCCTGTGGAATACTTCCGAAAATCCTGCTAAGAATCTTCCAGATGACGGGGATTTTTTTAAATCTTTATTTATGGAAATCATCCGAAAATTCCTCTGTAATTGTTTGTAAATCCTCCTTATATTCTTACAGAAATCCTTCTTATATTCTTACAGATTTATTGCTATTGATTTTATTGTTTCTGCCTGAGATAATTTTGTATATCATGAATTATTCCGAAAATTCCTTCGTGATTCTTTAGAATTTTTTTCTAAGATTTTTTGAGAAAAAAAAACTCTGTAATTCTTCTGGAAATTCATAAGGAAGTGTTTTTGATTTTTTTCGTGATTTATCATTGATTTTCCTTGAAAATTTTCTTAAATCCTTGGCAGAATTTTATGAAAATCCCTCTTGACTTCAAATGGAAATCCTCCAAGAAAACTACCGGACAGTCACTGGGACTTTAAAAAAATACCTATGAGATTCTTTGATTACTGATTTCTTTTTCTGAGCATCTTTTGAAAGTGACTTTTAAATGGTTCTGGAAATTCCATTTGAAATTATTCCGTAAATCTTTCTGGAGCTCTTCTGGACATCGTAATTATTCTGGAAAATATTCATGAAATCGTCTGGATGTCTGTGACTTTTCATTGAATCTTCAGGGGTTCTTGCGAAATAACTTCTGGGGTTCTTTTGGATATCACTGTCAAAAAACATTCAAAATCCATTCGAAATTCTCCTGAGATTGTTTCAGGAATTTACGAGAATCCTTAAAATAATTCCTTTAGAAATCTCCCTGATAATATTTTAGTGATTTCTCTGTGGTTCTTCTGTAAATCGACCTGGGATTCTTCCGGAAATCCTCCTTTAATTCCAAAGCAATTTCCAGAAGAATTTTCAGAAAGATATTTTAAGAATCCTGTATATTTTTCCCTAAGAATCTCAATGTATTTAAACAAAATACCAGGACAATTTACGGTTGAATCCCACAAAAACTTCCGGTGGAATTCTTGAATGCTTATTATTCAAGCAGAATTCCAGTCGTATTTCCGGATGAATTTCGGCAGGTTTTACGGAAGAATCCCAGCAGAATTTCTTGAAAAATTCCAGTAAAATTGCTGGAAGAATCTTTGAAAGATGTTTTGAAGTCCTCCAGCAGGATAACAGAAAGAAATCTGGGGGTATTATAGAAGAATTTCCGAAAGAATCCTAGAGAGATAGTCGAAATAATAACAGTTTTCTTGAAAAATTCAGGAAACTCCCAGAGTCTAGAGGTAATTCGGGAAGAATTTCTGCAAGAACCCTTAACAGAAGGATTTGAAGGATCCTCAGAAAGATTTTCGAAAGTATCCCAGAAGGCTTCCCGAAAGAATGCTAGAAAGATATCTGGAAGATTCCCTATAGGATTTTTGGAAGAGTCCCAGACCAAATTTCAAGAATATGGACGTAAAAATCTCAGTGGCATTTCTAGAATAATTTCAGAAAGATTTTCGGAAGCATCCTCGAAAGTATTCTAAAGGGATTCCGAAAGCATCTCAGGTGATTTCCGGAAGAATACCAGAGGTATTCTCATAATAATCCCAGAAGTATTTACGGAAAAAAAGCCAGAGTTATTTTCGGAGGAATTCTCGACGAATTTGTAGTAGAGTCGTAGTACATTTTTTGGCAAAATCCTCTAAAAATATCCAGAAGAATTGCATCAGGATTTTTGTTAGAATCTTCCATTGAATTTCCGAAAGAATCTCGAGAATTTTGATTCGAATTTGATTTCCAGGATTTCAAAAGTAATCCTTAAGGAGATAAACGCAAACTCACATACAGATTTATGCAAATATTCCAATAAGATGTCCAGAAGAATCACAAAGGATATCCGAAAGAATCTCAGATATAGTACCGGAATGTTAACGATGTTTTTTAGATGAGTTCAAAAAGCGATATCTGTAAGTTTTCTGTGATTTCCAGAAGAACTTAGAGAAAAATCAGAAATAATCTTTAGATTTCCAGAACAATCCCAGAGAGGTTTTGAAGGATTCATAAGTGATTTAAGGAAGAATCCCAGGAGGGAAATTCCATAGAATTCTGGAGTAATTTCTGGACCAATGTCTTTTTATATGCATTATCAATATTTACAAGTAATTATAATAAACAAGTATTTATGGAAAAATAACAATTTTAATTTATCGCCATAATTGAACGACAATTTTAATTAGAATGTGCATCCACCACATCATCCCTCTCAGAAGGATTGTGATTCTAAATATTTTTTTTGCGGTGATTCAGAATTGTAATCACATACTAGTTTAATTGTATGTGGTGTCATTCAATATTTAAAATAAGATTCGTTAAGCCGAACATGTTGATCCTTCGACATGAACCAACGAGCATTGCTTGAAATAATGAGATTTTTTCGATTACTTTGATTACTGATTTCTTTTTCTGAGGATCTTCTAAAAGTTACTTTCAAATGATTCCGAAAATCCCGTTTGAAATTATTCCATGAATCTTTCTGCAGTTCATCTGGACATCGGAATTATTCTGGAAAATATTCATGAAATCTTCTGGATGTCTGTGAATATCCTTTAAATCTTTCAGGGATTCTGGCGAAATAACTTCTGGGATTCTTTTGAATATCACTGTAATTTGGATTTAGAATTCTCATGGGATTATTTCAGATATTGACGATAATCCTTCATACAGAAGTGATGTTTCTGTGAATCGCCTTGGAATTCTTCTGGAAATCCTTCTATAATCCCAAAACAATTCTCAGAAAATTTTTCAGAAGGATATTTTTAAGAATCTCAATGGAATTTCTGAAAAATACCAGAACGATTTACGGTTGAATCTCACGAAAACTTCCGGTGGAATTCTTGAATGATATCCGGAAGAATGACAGTCGTATTTTTGGATGAATCTTAGCAGGTTTTACAGCACAATCCCAGCAAAATTTATTGAAAAATTTAGAATAGAAAGATATCCGAAAAAAAAACTCCAACAGGATTTTTGTAAGAGTCCCAGGAGTATTTCAAAGATATTGGCGTAAAAATCTCAGTGGAATTTCTTGAAGAATTTCAGAAAGATTTCCGAAAGCATCTCAAGTCATTTTTGGAAGAATACCAGAGGCATTCTCATAAGAATACCAGAAGTATTTCCTGATAAAAAATCTAGAGTTATTTTCGGAGGAATTCTCGAAGAATTTCTAGTAGAGTCGTACATTTTTTGATAAAATCCTCTTTAAATATCCAAATGGATTGCATCAGGATTTATGGTAAAATCTTCCATAGTATTTCGAAAACAATTTTCAAGAATTTCAAAGAATTTAATTTCCTGGATTTCAAAAGTAATCCTTAAGGAGATACACGCAATATCACATACAGAGTTCTGCAAAAAAATCCAAAAAGATGTCCAGAATAATCGCAATGGGATATCCGAAAGAATCTCAGAAGTAATACCGGAATGGTAACGTTTTTTTTGGATGAATCCCAAAGCGATATCTGGAAGAAAATTCAGAAATAATCTCAAGATTTTCAGCAGAACAATCCCAGAGAGGATTTGAAGGATTCATGAATGATTTAAGGAAGAATCCCGGGAGACGCTTCCAAAGAATTCTAGAGTACTTTCTGGAACATTTTTTTTTCATATGATTTATATATAAAAATACTTTGATTCAAATATATTTCTTGTGTAGCATTAAGTTTAACAACAGACATAGCTCGTAACATCAATAATAAATTAAATTTATAAACCTTTTAAACACATCCAAATTAAATAACAGTTCAAAGAGTAAAATACCATTCTCATGAGTTTTTGAGAATCATATGGTCGGTGTTTAGACAGACCAGACTAGATGATTTTGGAGCTCTAAGGATACGTAAAGAACTCCATCAATTTTAAATCTTCCATGTTATTTTGATACAAATGTATCATCAAATAGATAAGTTCCATTATTACAGTAAATATCTATAATATTTTGATGTTTCACATGTTTGGGGTACATTTTTCTTACTCGATTGAAAAAAAACACTTGGTTCAGTCTGTCTGAACACCGACCATATCTATGTTTGCTATTTGATATTTAAATACTTGAATTGTGCTGTATCAATATTTACAGGTTGTGGAGTTTCTTGTTCATCTGACTTGACAACTTGAATGATAATTGTTCAGAGAACAAATGGGCTCTTGCCGATTCTTAATAGCAGCTCACAAAACTCCAAGATTTAGGGTGTGACGACAGCTTTAAACTGAAAATTTATTTTCTCATTAGTTTTAGTTTTATAATAAGTTTCCATACTCACAATTATCGGTCTTGGAGCCTAATTTATGTGATTTTAGATGTGTTTCCCTTGTGTTCACGGTACTATCTGTGTTTAGATTTAGGTTAGAAATAGTTTACTTTTAGATTAAGTGCAACTTACTGTGATTAATAACCGACTGTGATAACACTGTGATACACTTAGGATAAGGTAGTTAGATTTAAGCTCGATAGATATGATTGTGAAACTGAAAGTATTTGCAAAATTCAATAAAATTCAACAATTTCAATAATTTTCGACTCACGCTCTCGCATGGATTCGCAACCTGCTTTGTCTACGGATTGACAATGATATCTTTCTCCTAGCCGTTGAATTCTCCCTGTTATCACTGTTCAGCGGTTCAGTTATGGTTACACTGCGGGGCAGTGCTGGCAGCAACATCCTCCCCCCCGTAACACTGGCCATCGGTCCCAGTTTTACCACCTGACTCTACCTCCAACACGGCCAGCTTCGATACCGGTCTACGTAACATCCCCCTCGCAGTCTGAATGATAGCTTGTCGAACTCTTCCGTCTCCGGCCGTCATAACTTCCTGAACTCGTCCACGAGTCCATCCGTTCCTCCGGGATTCGTCCACAATAAGTACCAGGTCTCCAACGGCTACAGGCCTAACTTCTCCGAACCACTTCATACGCTTCGTTAACATCGGGAGATACTCCCGAATCCATCGCTTCCAGAAAATGTCCAACTGGTGTTGAATTAAGTTCCAGGAGTTCTTCACCGCTGTAGCAGGGTCGTTGAGCGGGCATTGCAGGCTGGCGGACACCTCTGGAGCTTCCGAGAAGAAAGTGATTTGGTGTGAGAGATTCTCCTTCTTCGGCGTCCAAAGGCAGGTAGGTGAGCGGTCTGCTATTAACTATTCCTTCGGCTTCGACCACCAATGTCTCCAGTCCTTCATCGTCGAGTTTCCTATCGCTATTGTAGGCCGTTTCCATGGCCGACTTAATTGACCGCACCATTCTTTCCCAAGCACCACCCATGTGAGGCGCTCCTGGTGGAATGAAGCTCCACTTGGTATCTGCATTGGTGAAAGTCGCTGCCAAATCACTGTGTAGCGTCTTAAGTTGTTCTCGCAATAGACGCTCGGCACCTAGGAAATTTGTACCGTTATCGGTATAGATCTCTGCCGGTGCTCCTCGGCGGCAGACAAAACGGCGGACGCACTTGACGCAGGAAGGCGTGGATAAGCTATAGGCAACCTCCACATGAACGGCCCGGGTAGTCAGACATGTAAATAGACAGATCCAACGTTTGGCAGAACTTCTTCCCACTTTTACCAGCAGCGGGCCGAAGAAATCAATTCCGGTGTACGTAAATGGTCGAACAAACGCCGACAAACGTGTTACCGGTAGCGATGCCATTCTTGGAACTTTAGGAGCCGCTTTCATCACCTTGCACCATTGGCATGCGGCGGCGGTTTGTTTCACTACCGTTCTTAATTGGAAGATGTGATAATACTGGCGAATCTCGTTCACAACTGTCTCGGAGTTCCCGTGACGGAAGGCTCTATGGAAATCGTCCACCAGAAGTTTCGTTACCAGATGTTTCCTAGGGAGGATCACCGGAAACTTAGCATCGAACGCAACGTGCGGTGCCGCCCCGATTCTTCCATCGACGCGCAGTACTCCATACTCGTCCATTGTTGGCGTCAGCTGTACAAGGTACTTGTTTTGGGCAGCTCACGTAATCCTTTCGAAAATAGAGTCATCTCATCTGGGTACTCCTGCCACTGCACGATTCGCATCAAAGTATTTTTCGCTTTCTTCAGCTCATCCTGAGTTAGATGTAGACGCTGCAAATTTTCCTTTTTCTGTCTACGCTTACAGTTATCGATGAAACGATGCACATACGCTACTGTACCTAGCAGTCGTCGCCACTTTGAGAAGCGCGTAAAATCCACCACACACTCCGGAATAATTGATTCTTGGATTACAAAACATGGTCGTAATTCCTCTTCTGGATGATTTGCAAGTCGTACTTGCTTTGGCCAGTTCTCCTCGGATTCTTTAAGGAAATTCGGTCCTTTGAACCATACATCTGTTACACCAGGACACGCATGTTTAACCCACTTTGTCGCTGCGTCTGCTGGATTGAGCTTGCTTAGGCACCCATCGCCATTCTGCTACCTCCGTCGTGGACAGTAGCTCTCCTATCCGGCAAGCTACATACTGTTGTAGCGGCGATGATCCGCTCGCAACCAGGCTAATACTGTTGCTGAATCGCTCCACAGTATCGCTGCTTCACTTCGATACTGTGGCTCTCCTGAACGAAGGACATTAAACGGCTGCCTAGAACTGCGGCTTGCAATTCTAAACGAGGAATTGAAAGTGGCTTAAGTGGTGCAACTTTTGTTTTTGCGGCAATTAAAGTGCATTCCGAGTAACTTTCCTTATTGGTTTACCCTGAAAGTACGCCACAGCGGAAAAATGCGGCCTCACTTGCATCAACGAAGACATGCAATTGTAGTCGCTCGTACATTTTATCAGTTGCTGCTTTAAAATAGCATCGAGGTATCCGCAGGTCTCCGATCTTGGGAAACAGGCTGGTCCACCTTATCCAACGCTCGAAAATTTCGTCTGGCACCGCCTCGTCCCCACTGTAAACCCGTTCGCCACACATCCTGAAGAAGTATTTTACCGTGGACTATGAACACGCCTAGAAGACCCAGGGGATCATAAATCCCCATTAAAGCATCTCAACATTTGTCGCTTTGTGGGCCGTTTTCTGCTGTCTATAACTTGTTGAACCTCTTCTTTCAGCTTCATTGAAAATCGGAGCTCGTCATCAGCAGTCTGCCATAGCATGCCCAGAACCCCGATTCACTACTATCGTTTGTGGTTCCATACATAGGTTTTTACTGGCCCTAGGGTCCACCTCATTGAGGCCCACGCAGGACTACGGCAACTATTCGACAGCCAGTTCCTGAGTTGAAACCCTCCGCTTTTGGTGAATTTGATCGGATTTCGCTTGACACCCGTTCAGCCTCCTCTTCATTCCCAAAACCTATCGAGGTAATTCATCCACGTAGTGGTTTTCCAGGATTCCTTTCGACAGCTCGCGGAAAAAGCTCGGAAAATTCTTCGGCGTTTTTGTTTTCACAATTTGAGCCGATGCAGGTGAACACGTGGATCCAAGGGTTGCCACAATCCATTAGATAGGTTTCTATCGGTTTCATCGGATCGCTAACGGAATAGGAAACGCTGAGAATGGCGATCGGACTCACGGATCCGTAGCTGGTGGAACATTTCCTCTAATGTCTGCAGATACGCCCACCTTGAACTGTCGAAAACGTGATAGAACTGCAGGAAGCGAAGTTAGCTGGTCCGGACCCTTGAGCAGCATGGAGTTCAAGGATATTCCATCCACTTTAGCAGCCGCGTCCCATATGAGCCGCACTTGCCCGGTTTCCGTGGATTCGTTACTACGCCCCAACGGCAGATACCACACGGCGCTTCGGATCTGCTTTGCGCTAACTCTTCCCGTGTCGCTCGATGTGCATATCCTTTCAGCTGAATACTCTGATATTTGGTTCTTCAGATTAGCCGCCAACTCTGGATCTCGTACCATCTTGCGTTCTAAGCACTCCAGCCTTTTTACCGCCATGATGTAAACTGTCCGGGAATTCAATGACGTCGTACTTCCACAGTAGACCCGTTTCAAAACGCTCGCCAATGCGAACAGTCGTCTGTTCCAGGATTCTCCTCGCCCGCTTATCCTCTTCCGATTCCAGCACAACTGGTGGCTTCACTCCTGCATCTTCTATTGCGAAGTATTCTTTTACTACGTTATGCAGCTCCTGGTCACTTGAGCATTTCGCAGGCGTGGTTAGTTCAGCGAATGTGATGCCTCCTTACCACACCGCCAAATATGCACCATCCAAGTCTAGTCTTTACTGCAATAGGTTCATCTTTCTTGCCTTCTCTCACTTGGAGTGGGACAGTGAGACTTGCGTTGTTGACGCCTATCAACAGACGAGGTACTGCTTTGGTGTAACTGACTACGCGGCAAACCTTTGAGATAACGGTAGGTTGCGGAACAGTTCACCGTAGTCTAGGACTTTGTTCTGGTAAAGTGAGTTCTTCCACGGTACGGACGTCGTTCAGAGAGAATTCTTGCTGGCTGCTCGCTCCCTTGATCAGATCCGTACGTGCTTTTGAATCCGACTCAACTCTGTGACGTTCCCTGTCCATTTTAGACATAACGGCTTCCTCCATCCATCAACTCCAATTGCTCCACCAAACTGTTCTCGATGAGCGAAAGTGCTGAACCGTCGTCCAAGAAGGCGAATGTTTCGACAGTTGCTTGAGCCCCGGAGATAAGACCGGTACAATGCGGGAACAGAAGCACCGGCTTGTACTGTCGGTGAATGGATTTCTGCACGGTGACAATTGTTGCGACGCATCGTGCACCAGAAGCGGGATCTATTCGAATGCAACAACGGTGATGATGCCGTATTGGCAAACCCTCGAAGACGCAACTGCGTTGCATTCCTGCAACTGTCTTCTACCATGCGCGTTTAAGCAACTCCGACACAGTCCATTGTTCTGCGCAAACTTCCAACGGTTGTCGACAGGATATGACTTGAAGATGGGAACATTCGCTATTCGGTGACCTGACTTCTGCAGCAAACACAAACTCGCTCCTTTTCTCGTACTGGCTCACGGACGGGATCTGTTTCACTGGTGTGGGCGTTAATTGCCGCTTTCTGCTTCAATTTCTGGCTGGCTGCCACTAACTTCCACTCACGTACATGGTTACTCTGCTGACCGCCGTGATAACTCCAAGCATGAAATCACCGAACACCTTGAGATTGACCCACCGGGTGCTGCTGCATATATCCGCCCCACTGCATTTTGGTATGTGCAGGCAGTTTCTCCACTAGCTCCATCAACAACGTTGGGTTGGGAAAGATGTTCACGCTGACCAGCAGCCTCCAGATGATCGCACAAGCTACGTACTGCCATGCCGAAAGTCGATGATGGTCTCAACTTCTCTGCTTTCGGTGCTGAAACACTGCGCACTTTTTGTAGTAAGGCGTTGATTAAACAATTCAGGTCTACCGTACAGCAAACGAAGAGTATCAATCACTTGGGGCACTGAATCGGGAAGTAATAACCGGCTTTTGACGATTCATACGCGGGGCCTTTTCAAACAGCGTTGAAGTCGCGCTAAATTTTCAGCACTGTTGTAGCCACATGCTAGCGAACTATTTCATAAAGCTGCTGATGAATATAGGCCAATCAGCAGATCGCCAGAAAACGGCGGTAAATCGCGTGACATAACTGTGACGCGCGGCTAACTGCGAGGGGGGAGGGAGTAAAACTGATCAATAATCGGTAGTCCCGACGTGGGGGAACTATTCCGAAAGGATGTAACCGGATTTGGTTGAGGCAAAAGAGCCAACATTCGGTAGTCCCGGAACTGAAGGGACTGGGTCCAGAATACAAGGTTGGGATTTTGGGCATGTGGGCGGAAGGCCAACATTCGATAGTCCCACTGCTGGGAAGGCTGATATGGAACTCTGATTCGGATTTACCGGTGGCGCAATGCCAACACTCGTTTCTGGTAGTGAAAGAGTATTCGTTCCAAATGGAAGCATATTGTTGTATG
Organism: Aedes aegypti; assembly: GCF_002204515.2. Taxonomy (NCBI): domain Eukaryota; kingdom Metazoa; phylum Arthropoda; class Insecta; order Diptera; family Culicidae; genus Aedes; species Aedes aegypti. The sequence goes on from NW_018734873.1 coordinate 104,193, forward strand.
GAAAGAGGAAGCCGTGGCTAGAGAGATTATTTAGCAGGCCTTCAAGCGGCCCCCCCTTAGCATTACGGAGCCCCCCCCCCGGAAAAATTTTTTTGAAAAAAAAAAAAAGCAAAATTTTTTTTTTTTTTTTTTTTTTTTTATTTTTACAAAAAATCAAAAATAAAAAATTTTTTTTTTTTTTTTGGGGGGGTTTTTTTTCTTTCCAAAAAAATTTAGAAAAAACCTTAAGTTTTTTTTTTTTTTAAGTTTTTGGGAAACCGTTTACAAAACCTTCGCGGTTTTGGTCGAGGGTTTTAAAGGAAAAATAACAAATCATTTTTTTTGGACCAGGGAAATTGGGGAAAGTTTTGGTTTACTTGTTGATCTTCAACAGCAGCATGTTTGTTGAGGGCGTTATTGCTGCTGGTCAACGCAGAGTGGACATTGTGCGAGTTCGATTGTTGCCCGTGGGATAGAAATGTGCAGTGCCTCACAACACGTCTTGTGCGTCCGACCGTCCAGAGAAGAAAAGAGCCAAAGTCATGGCCAACCATGTGCGCGTCGGCACTGTGGCAGTCAGTGTTGCCCGATCTGTTGGCGCTTGTCATTTGCTGTCAGTTACCGAGTTCAGTGACATTCTCCAAACACACTAAATGCAAGGTGCTCATTAGCCAACATATACCACACATCTCCCCTCTCTTCTCTACCAAAAAATGAGAAATAAAGCTCTTGTCAACTGTTTAATGCGATTAATTTTCAATAACAATGTTGCTTCCCATGAGGCAAGAATGTGAATTTAATGGGTAGTATCCACTTCGTAAGTACTGTGCAAAAGGATAGGCCAAGAAATACTTCAGCTGTCCAAATTACTTGAGCTGAATCCAGTTGACAAGTAGAGCGAATGTTCGTAACGTTTTATAATGCCTGCCGTGCAAATCAAATGGAGCTGTAATTTTTCCGTACTTAAGAATGTTCCGCTCAATTATTCCACAAGGAAAATAGTGATAGTTCGCTCATACTGGATCGACTGTCAAAATTACTTTGGTAATAAGCAACAAATTCTACTTAACCTATCTGTGCTTTTCATAACGGCAGATTTGGTGATTGTTAACCATTGACATTTGGACAGTTATGAAATTTATAACAAAAGTATTTTCTCACATCGTAAAATAAATAATGTTAATAATACTAAAATTATTTTATGACATCACAACAGATCAATTCAAAAATTGTGTCCTTCAAACACTTGCTTCCCTTGTTTTTTTTTTTGACATCCTCAATGATGACAGCTTTCGTACAAGCTAGCTTTCTCATTTCTTTGAGTTTCAAGAATATGGCAAAACAATAAGAGAATGACTTATTGCGATACATCAAAAATTGCACAAAGATAGGAAACAGTTTTATGTTTCCAAGATTGCTACTATCTGTGCTGAAATTTATTTTCAAAGCTTCGAAGATCTCTTTAATTCTGATAACGAAAGACAATGCTCCAAAGGTAATAGCCTGTATTTTGGTACGAGCCCAAACGATTCTATCGTCAAACATCGACTGAATTTAAAAATATTGTAATACAGTATGGAACGCATTCATAACGTTCTAGTTGATTTCTGAACCACAAAACAAAGATTTTAGGATGGATGCATTTGACCATTTTTGCTGTTTTTTGATATCCTAATATGAAAGCTTTTCCTAATTCGAAATGTCAATGATATTCCATGGTTTTCGCCCAGCAGAAAAAAAAACAGACAAAATTTGTAAAAATAAATCAGGATACCTCAAAAGAATATCCGAATTAAGACATGTCCTGCTTAATCTGGACGGATGGTAACTCTAGCTGTTGGAAATGAAGAACAAACCCATTTAAGAATACCTACGATCTTCTGGTGTGCATTACAAACCAAAACTTAAGGCAATCACAAATTGGGTCCTAAAATGTTTAATGAATTCTTGTTTTTATTTAAAAATACGAAAGAGCATGTTCTTGCAATTACTTTAGCAATTTTTAAAATTCAATTTTAAAAATTGTTCCAAATATTAAACTTGACACTTGTGATCATGTTTGACATTCACTTTTTCGACAAAATTGCCACAGGGCTTATAGTTTTAACACTGGGGTTGTTCCTATCTGACATTTCGGAAGGGACACGGAAAACAAAATATACCCAAAGTTTGAGTTTAAACCAAGGGGCGTGACAAAATCTCAAAAATCCTAGAAAAATGTTTTTTGTACTTAAATTAATGAAACTCATTTAAAAATTGAGTAAACATGTGTTTCTGCCCTAAACTTAAGCTTTTGATACTAAAATTGGGACAGGGCTTTAGGACCCTATTGATGTACTTCGGCAATACCAGGCAAAATTGAACAAAACATTCTGTGGTCTTCTAGAGCGCCACTTCCGTCGAGCTAAAAATAATACGTTAACCAAACTTAATAAGCAAAAGCTTCGGCGATGTTTTTATTGTCTTAGGCATCCCGATCAAAAACCAAATGCAAACCAAACTTCTTCGGTGCTCTTATAGAGCGCCTTTGACAATACAAATCATTACCATGGAAAACGTTCCGGCAGTCAAAGTTAATTTTCCGGCACTCTTCCAGAGCGCGTTTGGCATCACAATCCAAAATCAATCAAATATTTCGAGGCTCTTTCGGAGCACCTTTGTTGCCACGAGCCAAAAACCATACACAAATAGAACTTCTCAGTGCCTTTACAGTGCCATAACCAACATCGCGCTCTTTCAGGGCTCTAAATGCAATTCGACCTTCTCCGGCGCTCTTCTAGAGCGCCTTAGTCAAAACTTAGCAAACATTCCGGCGCTCTTCCAGAGCGTCTTTGGCATCACGAGCCAAAACCAATCAAATCTTCTGTCTCTCTTCTGGAACTTCTTTGGCGTCACAAGCCAAAAGCCATACGCAAACCAAGCTTCTCCGGCGCTCTTCTAGAGCGCCTTTGTCAATACAAACAAACATTCGAATCCGGCGCTCTTCCAGAGCGTCTTTGGCATCTCGAGCCAAAACCAATAAAAAAAATACTCCGGCTCTTTCCTGGAACTTCTTTGGCGTCACATGAGCCAAAAACCATATGCTTATCAAACTTCTCCGGCGCTCTTCTAGAGCGCCTTTGGCAATACAAGCCAAAACCAAGCAACCATTCAAATCCGGCGCTCTTCCAGAGCGCCTTTGGCATTTCTTGCCAAAACCTTCCGTTCTTTCTCCGTACCATACATTTTGCACTAAATTCAATTATTGCAATAGGCTTCTGCGCTACCTTCACCAAAGTTTCCAGAATCTGCGTTTATCGCTCACCATTCACATTTGCAGTTTGTCAGCATCCAAGCCAAAATTCTCACTCACAGCTTTAACAGCTGATTGAACAGGTAGTTATTGCTACAATTAGCAATAAACCTGGCAGGAAACGCCAATGTGCGAGGTTCGATTGTTGCCCGTGGGATAGAAATGTGCAGTGCCTCACAACACGTCTTGTGCGTCCGACCGTCCAGAGAAGAAAAGAGCCAAAGTCATGGCCAACCATGGGCGCGTCGGCACTGTGGCAGTCAGTGTTGCCCGATCTGTTGGCGCTTGTCATTTGCTGTCAGTTACCGAGTTCAGTGACATTCTCCAAACACACTAAATGCAAGGTGCTCATTAGCCAACATATACCACACAGACATGACGACAACCTGTAACGGTACAAACAAACGGGTTTCGAGGGAAACAAGGTGGACATCCAAAAAACGGGAAGGGGTATACGAGGAGGACAAGCGGAACAAAAGGCATATTATTAAACAAAAACGTCGATTTGCTTCAAAAACTTGTAAACAAGTAACATGTAGTCAAAGTCCAGTCTACCCAACACATCTCTAATGTCTTCCTTGTCTGGTTTTCCTCGGGCCCTGAGAGATGTACATAGATTTGATCTGGCAATTTCGTATTCGGGGCAGTACCAGACAACATGGTTGATGTCTTGGTAACCAGCTCCACAACCACATCGATTATTGTCTGCGAGCCCTATTCGATAGAGATGCGAGCCTAACGAGTAGTGGTTGGACATCAGCCGACACATTATTTTGATAAAGTCGCGACTCATGTTCATCCCTTTAAACCACGACTTCTTTGATACCTGCGGGAGAATGGAATGTAACCACCTGCCCAAATCCCCTTTATCCCATTTTTGTTGCCAACTGAGCAAGGTCTGCTGACGAGCAATTGTAAAAAATTCTTCAAAGGCGATTTGTCGATCATAAATATCGCCTTCCATAGCGCCCACCTTGGCGAGTGCGTCCGCTTTCTCATTGCCCGGAATCGAGCAATGCGAGGGGACCCAAACCAAGGTGATGGTATGATTCGACAAAGCACTCAATTTAGATCGTATTTCACGGAGAAAATACGGGGAGTACTTTACCGGCCTCATTGAACGTATAGCCTCGATGGAGCTGAGACTATCCGTAAAAATGAAATATCGATCAGAGGGAAGAGAGGCAATTCGCTCTAATGCATAAGGTAACCAGCAGTGCTGATTTTGCCCGGCGTCGAGAATAATATTGTAACACGGACATGACTTCTTCATTTCTAAAACGTGTATTTTGTTTCGATATAGGGTAACGCATATAACTTGGACATGCATATAATTTGGACAGGCTAGCCATTCTATGCTCATTTCCAATGAGATGGTGAGGAATACATGTACGGGAAATCATGTATTGCATTATTAATACACTGACATTATTAAATACTGACGACCATTTTTGAAACAATTACAACCCGCATAGAAATTTACCATTATCGAAACAGATCCAACAGTAATGCTGACGTTCAGGGTACAGTTACCGTAATAAAAACGGTACTTATACGATTCATTAGCCATGGTAAAACCACAGACAAACAGACGTAACACATAGAACAAATCGCGATCAAAATCATAGCCACGATGACATGTACGCCCAATGCTAAAATCGATGTGTTTGGCCGATGGACCAACAGATGGCGGTAGTGTGTAAACGTCAAACACGAACAAAAACGATGCGAGCGCTGCGGGTGGTGGATTGGCCACCAACCATATATTTGAATCGGCCGTTAAAAAGGTTGTCGATGGACATCGGTGAGAGTGTGACGTCTGTTTGTCTGTGGTAAAACAATAACCTAATTTCTCAACATAACGTAATCATTCTGAATAATATTCACCTGCTATTTTTATGGTCCATATATTTGCAAGCCATAAACAAAAATACACTAACCATAATGATTACTGTTTCCATGTGGAATACCAGATCAACTGTCATTCGTGTTTTCGTGTCGTGGCTAGTTGGTTTTTTTTGCTGAAGTTTTTTCATCGAGCAGCAGCGGCTACAATCCACATCAATATTTTCATAAACGCAAGAAGTTTTTCTAGACTGCATCCTGAGTTGTGTAGTGAATAGTTATTATTTTATCTTCTCGACAGGAACACGGAGGATAAGTGCGAGAATGCCGCAAAACAGTGAAATGGACGCTGTAAGGAAACCCTTTGGCTGCAGCAGTAATTCGAGGTAAGTTTGTGCGTTAACTACTTTGATGATTGGTTTGTTAAAACAAATTATCCGTTTTCATTATTACAGCATGACTTGGAGCTGTGAATCAACCAACAGAAATGTATTTGCTGCTCAAAACCTTCGTTCCAAAACCTGCATGCAGATTCGCAAGAGGAGTCGTCGAAAGGATATCTGGGGTTAAAACTTACCCATGTCGGTGTGATAAATAAAAATAGCCTAGCTGTGAACATAAATTATGCTGTACAAAATGTGATGTGATAGAAATAAAACAAAAAAATAATTCAAATTTTGATTGATTCATTGTAAATAAAAATCTCGACCCTTCAAATATAAAGCGAACATATCACATACAGTTCGCGATGCCAGTCAAACAATATTCGAACCGTACGTGGTATGCTTCAGTCAAAAAAAAAATAAACCATACGTATTATGTTTTCGGTAATGTAAACTGACTGAAAACGTATGAGAAATATCGCATTTTCGAACGGTAAACATTCTTAACAACCCGTTACTGGTATGGTACCTAGTCGAAAAACTTTAATCGCTAAGGTCGAAACATTATCCCATTACTGTACGATTATGGTTGACCAAACCATATTGATTATGGTTCCTTATGGAATATAAACCGTTTCTAGTGTGGTTGAGCTGTTGTTCGCATTTATGCGGGAAATTAGCTTCAAAACTATCAAAATTGTAAATTGTATCAATAGAACATCTGTGAAACCTACGAATGCAAGAGGACATGCATTTCAAGAACATACATTGAATGCAATAATAGAGCTCAGAATTGGCAGTCATAAAAAGTTTAAAATTGGCAATATGATAAAATATGTCTAAAATTTAAGCTAAGTTCATTTAAAATCTTAACATGAGTATATAGGCCTATTCACATGACGTTCCAAAACAGCTGATCGGGAAGCTCTTTGACAGTTCTTCTATGAAAATGACAGCCTCGTGTATGCACCGGTCCTCCACCGATGTAAACAAATGCAAAGACGGACCTGTCACATGAAAAGGCTTATAGAGCATAAATCAGGTGATGTCCAAAACAGATTATGGTTTTTGTTCTGTTGATATAATTTGGCCATCTGATGAAATACACTGGAATGTCGCAAGCATGCATACTTGCAGGCGTTTTACCGTGGATCTGATGATATTTGCTTGCATTAAATGAAATTATTGATTATCACTAATATACACATCCAATAAGCGAAGAAAACGCATAAGGGATGGTACACAAATTATGTCACGCTAAATTTCAACTTTTTTGACAAACCTCCCCCCCCCCCCTTTGTCACACTTTTTGTATGAGTTCTCCGAAAATTTTGTAAGGCTTGTCACGCTTGGCTCGACCCCCCCTTGGAGCGTTACGTAATTTGTGCATGATCCCTAAGTCACATGTAAACTCCCAAAGCTTAATAAAACAATCGTCTTTTTAAGAAACCATTGCATGGATATTGAGATAACGCCCCTGTCCAAATTATATTCACATAAGGGTGTCCAAATTGTATATTTGGTGTCCGAAATGTATAACAGACAGGCCTCCAAAAAACGCTATTTTGAAAGCTAATACCACAGAAAATGCTAATACTACAGTTTGTAAGCTTTTTTTCCAGAAACTCAAAATACAATGAGACATTTAGCATATAAGCATCATTACGTAATAAAATATTAGTACCTACTGCAGTTATTCGATTGCCGTTTCCAGACATAGCCTTAGCCGTCCAAAATACATAATTTACCCTAGATCTTTGAGCTACATATCCAAACTAATAAAAAGGCGAAAAAATAAACAACTAAAAATCGCATTGACAAAAATTTAAAAAAGAAAAATATGTCATTATTTTGCTTCATGCCAAATTACTTTAACTGAAATAATTTCAAGCGGATTACTTTACTCCTCAAGAAAAGTTCAAAACAAATATAACGCATGTTCGTTTGGCTCACACTTTGACAGCTCTCGCTGCTCGATTGGCTCACACTTTGATAGAAATGTCAGCGTCCGCGAATCTCTCTTATAAAGGATTACTACACTAAACTAACGATTCAAATAAAATTAAATGAAAAAACAAACAAATTTAAATTAATCACAACACAGTGGTGGATCATGCTGCCAACTAATGCATCAACAATTTAAACCAAAACAAAACACAACGTACGGTGACACACCACGTTAAAACAACTCAAATGTAGGTTAGTTAGACACGGAAAATAAAGTAGGTGTAAAATACGCTCCACATAAAATTTACACAAAATGCGATAATGGATCATTAAAATAACCAAAACGGCCGCTATGGAAAGCATAGATTGCGCCACCGTAGTCTTGTGTGTTTGACAGAACAGCAATGCTGTCACAATGTTAAATCTCATATACAGTGGCGCCTTTGTTTTTGATGCGGTGAGCACTTGCAAAACAGGTTACACACTTTCAGCTTCAAAATTTGCTTCTTCTCTTTGGAAGCATGGTGATGACTGTCGTTCGACACGAGGTCCAATCGCAATTCAGTTCACTGCATCCCATGTTGATCACAAACAATTTAAAAGCTTTGAACTTGGAAATCGATAGCATATATAGCTCATCGATTTCATCATAACAAACTCATTGCGCAATGCGCATATCATTGAATCGACCAACTTGAACATGATGATTATGACACAAGATAACCATAAGCAAAATACACTGATTTCGTATTGGTTTGATGATCTATGCGTCCTTAGGTTGACACATACGAATCTGAAGAGAAGGCTTCGGGAACTTATGTGGAAAATATATGGAACCCCTGTTGTCGGTTGATGAATCAATCCATGAAGCAAAACAAAAGAATTTAATGTGTAACCTTGTGTGTAACACACACGAAGTTTGCAAATTAGTCAGCGGGTTTTCGTCTCAGGACGTAAGATTGCTGCCAAGCGCTCTGTATTGAAAAAAATCAATCAAACTTGCATCTTGTCATCTTTATTCACATATTTCATAACGCTGAAAATACACATGTTTGACACCCACTCACCCCCTTGTAACGCTTTTTATATGACCGTTCTATAATTTTTGTATGAGGCGTAACAACAGGAAGACACCCACCCACCCCTTTTAGCGTTATGAAATTTGTGAATGGGCCCGAGGATCGATGAAGAGAAATCGATCCTGTCAGTTAAGCCCTTATGAAGGCACAAGTCCAGTTGTTAATTACACCTATCGTTTGTCTGGTGAGTTGCAAGCTTACTGTCAATGATGATGTCACGCTACACGATAAGTGTTCATCTGCAACAACCAGACAGCTCACCAATCCACCGCGGGGTGGATCGTGCTGAGTTGTTGAGTTGAAGGAGAGCAAAAGAAGGAAGGCACAAAAGTCTGTTTGACAGCTCTGCAGAAAGCGCGTGTGCACGGACAGAGCGCGTGCGCACGGAAAGAGCGCCAGTTCGGCTCGATTTGCAATGATCGGTTATTATTATTATATTTTCGCTATTGGATATTCTATGGTTTGGTTGATCGATGTTAAAGTTTGTTTTAAAAGCAGCTCCACTTATTTTGAAACATATTGCCGTGTACAATAGTAGACAACACAACTAATTTAATTAAAATAATTTGAAATTATAATTAGTACATATACAAAAGGGGAAGAACGTTTAGGCTGGTTGTGCATTACGATAAAATCTCTTAACATAAGCAATGCTTGTTGTTGGTTCTTGTGGAAGGATCAACATGTTCGGCTTAACGAATCTTATTTTAAATATCGAATAACACCACATGCAATTGAACAAAAAGGATGTGATTACAATAGACTTTTGATATTTTCAATTCTGAACCACCGCAAAAAAAATTGGGAATCAAAATTCTCCTGAGAGGGATGATGTGGGGGAGGCTCATTCTAATTAATATTGTCGTTCAATTATGGGGATAAATTAAAATTGTTATTGTTCTATACATACTTATTTATTATAATTACCTGTGTGGTGATTTATCATTCATAGTATGCCATGACTACTCGAAGATCATTATCATTCAAGTTGTCAAGTCAGATGAACAAGAAACTCCACATTGGCGACGAAAGGACCCACGTACGTCTACAATGGCCATCAAAAATCTTTTTTTTGCTAGAAAAGGATATTTGAAGCGTTTAATAGCTGTCTGAAGATTTGTTTTTTTCGGAGAACTGTAACCCATGAAGTAGCCGTAACCGAAATTTTTGAAGCCATTGTTTTTGCGATAATAGTAAAATTAATAAGTACGTAAGGTATAAAAAAACTTCACCTTAGAAGGGAAGTTGCCTTAGCGGCGGATTCGATCCGTCGGGTCAGGCTGTTTCAATAAAAAGTTCGAGAGGGATAACAAATGCTCGCCTTAGAAGGGAGCTACCGCAGCGACAGTTTCGAGCTGTCGGGTCCGGTCGAAAAGTAAATGCTCGCCTTAGAAGGGAGCTGCCGTATCAACGGATACGATCCGTTAGGTCCAGCGGAAGTACAAAAACTCGTTTCAAAACGAGTACCGAAGCGATAGATTCGATCTATCGGGTCCGGTGGAAGTTTCGAAATGCTCGCCTTAGAAGGGAGCAGCCACGGATTCGATCCGTTGGGTTTAGCGGAAGTATAGAAATGTTCCTCTCAGAGGGACCAGGAAAATTGACAGATTTGATATGTTGTGTTTGGTGTAAAATGCTCACCTTAGAAGAAATGTAACAGATTGTCGAGTGCCGCAAAAGAAGAAAATGTATGGTTTGTTGACATAGTGAATGTACGAAGATTTCAAAGATCTCTAAACAACGTCTGAATATACAAATTTGCATAGATATTTTTCTGAGAAACGTCCAGGAAGAAGATGAGATAGGAAACCAATATGAATATGATTGTCAGGGCAGTATAAAATTGAGTGACCCGCAGCTTTTATTTGAAAAAATCATGATCAGCTTTAGAGTTCAATAGGACCCAATTAGAACTGTCATATGCTGACATTGATACCAACAAAACTCTTGGAAGAAAGAGAGATGTGGTGATTTATCATTCATAGTATGCCATGACTACTCGAAGATCATTATTGTTGCTGCCAGCACTGCCCCGCAGTGTAACCATAACTGAACCGCTGAACAGTGATAACAGGGAGAATTCAACGGCTAGGAGAAAGATATCATTGTCAATCCGTAGACAAAGCAGGTTGCGAATCCATGCGAGAGCGTGAGTCGAAAATTATTGAAATTGTTGAATTTTATTGAATTTTGCAAATACTTTCAGTTTCACAATCATATCTATCGAGCTTAAATCTAACTACCTTATCCTAAGTGTATCACAGTGTTATCACAGTCGGTTATTAATCACAGTAAGTTGCACTTAATCTAAAAGTAAACTATTTCTAACCTAAATCTAAACACAGATAGTACCGTGAACACAAGGGAAACACATCTAAAATCACATAAATTAGGCTCCAAGACCGATAATTGTGAGTATGGAAACTTATTATAAAACTAAAACTAATGAGAAAATAAATTTTCAGTTTAAAGCTGTCGTCACACCCTAAATCTTGGAGTTTTGTGAGCTGCTATTAAGAATCGGCAAGAGCCCATTTGTTCTCTGAACAAATCTTTAAAAATTATCGCTATGTCGAACCCGGATCACTCAGCCAACACCTCAAACCCAGCAACACCGGCCAATGAACAAACCACTAGCTGCGAGTGTTGTGATCGTCCGGAGACGATCGATGATTGCGTTCAATGCGATCAATGTAATGGATGGTGGCATATGACGTGTGCAGAAGTGACAGCATCGGTAGCAGATCGATCGTGGACCTGCAGTCACTGTTTACCTTTGAGTGTTTCTTCGCGAACAACAACATCTAGCGTTAAAGCGGCACGTTTGGCTTTGAAAAAGCAGCAGCTAGAAGAACAACAAGCGATGGAGCAACGTCATCTGGCCGAAAAATATAAGCTTCTCCAGGAGGAGCTGAACGAGATGGATGAGACCGGTAGCAACAGAAGCAGGATCAGTCGGCGAACGAGTTTGGACAAGGTGAAACAGTGGCAGCAGAAATGTGTTGAGCAGTCTGAAGGCGCGCAGGGTCTACCGCCGGTGAACCAATCGGTGAACCTTGCAGCAGTTCCTCAGGCATCACTAAACGACTCGAGAGACGGCAGTTCGATGCAACAGGTTCCATCAAAATCCAACGTTTCAGCGGTACCTCCAGCGGATCCGAACCAAACACAGCAGTCAGATGTTCACGCATGCAAGCTAGTTTCGGTAGGCTTGACTCAGGGATACAGTGAGCACAAGCCTCCGTTGAGTTCGACGGTGAAAGCATGTAGTCTTCCGAAGTTCAACCACGCAAAGAGAGATCAGCAGCAGTACACCGGCGCAATCTCTAAGGCTATTCCGAACCAACAACATTTAGCCAACGCTGTAGGTAAATCCCATTCCCAAGAACACCCCGTAGCACAACAAGGTAAGCCACTTCGTGATCCTTTTATCATTCCACCCCAATCATCAAAATATGATAACTCCCTCCAACAAATTGTAAAACAATTCGGAAGTCTGGCAACATC
>NW_018734873.1:116324-155890 GCF_002204515.2 Aedes aegypti
CTCCTTTTCAACGAAACATATCAAGCGTTGCTAGAATAAGGGCGTAAGTCGCATGATCGGGTTTCTTCTTCATCGATCCTCTCTACCGTGAATAAAGGTGACAAGATGCGGGTTTGTGAACAATTTTTCAATGAGGACGCCTAGGCAGCGATGCATCTTGCATTCCTGGCATGGAAAAAATACTGACAAACTTGCGCTCTTGTGCGCCTTTATTCACAAAGAGAGTATCGATGAAGAGAAATCGAGCATGCGACTTTACGCCCTTATTCTAGCACACGCATGATATATTGCTAGCTACACCGGTTTTGTGGTGGAATAAATAATTATTTATACGCGGGATGTGTGATTGCCAAAACACATGACGTTGGTTGTTCAAACACAGGATAACAATTTCAATCAAATATTTGATATCAGCATTGTAGCAAACATGGCCAAAACATAAAAACTGCAATGATTTTGATCGTATCAGATCGGAGTTCAAACAGAAGCAACAATGACTCGGATTTAATACAACTGGGGAGTAATGCAATCATTCCTACTAAAATTAAAAGGAAGAGATAGAGAAACATAAGGGAGAGAACTGTCAAATTCAACGTCGACTATAGAGCGCTGCATATGACGAGCCTAACCTCACTTATTTGACAGCTGCTGGTCCTGTTGTTTACGTTTCGGACTTAGTCGTTTTTTACATCATTTTTTCATCGTCGCATTTCTTTCACCAGCATGCTGATGGAGACGATTTTCCACGGTAGGAAGATAGAATAATACGATCCGTGGGTATCTGCAGTGGATTTGACCTCTCCTCGCATCAAACTTTCACGAAATTAAGAATGATTCGAAAAAAGTACTAAGTCCAAACTGTAAACAACAGGACCAGTACCTGTCAAAATTGATGCGTGACGTCACAGTGCAGTGGGCAATTTTCGCTCCGTATTGGGCGGTTCGAAACGAATTTGCTCATTTTATGAGATATTTGGGATAATTTCGGATTTTGTCGATTATTATCATTTTTGAAAGTGTGGTGAAATTGCCAATTGTATCTATTTTTGAAAGTGTGGTGAAATTGCCAATTTGTGTAGAACCAAATTGTTCTTCAGAGCTGACGAAATTGTCGTTTATTGTGAACATAGTTGTTCTTTTGTGAAGCGATTGCTGTATGGAGATGAACGAAATTGTTCTTTAGTGTTGACGAATTTGTCAATGTAATGTTGAGCAGTAAAATCCAATGATTTGAATGTTTTGTTGTAGTCTTGGAATTAGCAAATTTGAGTATAATGAGTTGTTGCAACTTGTAGCTGGCTTTTAAAGAGTTATTAGAAAGTTTCTAAAGGGGAAAGGACTGTCATGTCTACCTATCTCAAATGATATTAATTATTCTGCCTTTTGGCTTGGTACCTTTTATCTGTTCGTACCTACGGTATTTCTGAGCTATAAGTACTGGCTGCAGTTGGCGCAGAAGAGAGACTTCCCGAACTGTGGACTGATTAACATATTAATTTTATTCTTTATTTTCAGGATATAAAAGTCGGCAACTCACATAATGAGTGCGACCTACACAGCATTTTCACTCAGTCAGCCAGTTCTGCATTGGTTGCTTCATTCTGTCTAGTTTTAACACATGCGCTGCGTGGAGCTGGCTTAGCGTGGAGTGTTGCTTGACTTTACGAGAAGAAGCAACCTTGCAATGAATCACGAGAATGAAAAGCGCGTGGATAAATGAATCCTACAAGTGGAATGGCTTCGCGAACCACTTATCGGTGTGTTCATTTTGCTTCTTCGGCGTTGCATCCGTTCGCTTTTTGCGATGCTCTTCGTGACCCAAAATGAAAAATGAATTTTGGCGAATTTTGAATCGCGAAGATGCGTCGATCATTGTTCACGAAGAAGATCCATCGCAACACTGAACTTGGAAACTGAAATGCAATGGGGGCATACACACTTAAACGGTTTCGCCGAGAACCCAACAGCCGATATCTCGGTAATAATTTGACGATTCTCGTAAAAACTTTTAACCGAGATCTCGGAAAAAATCGGATTGCCGAAATCTCGGTATAATAAGTATCGAGATTCGGCGTTAAAATTTACCGAGCTCTCAGCTGTTGGGGTTCTCGGCGAAAAATTTTACTGAGATCGGTGAAATAATTTAAGTGTGTATCCCACGAAAATTAAAACGAAACTGATGAGTGTCGTTCCCCTAGCAATATACTTGTTATTTACATTGATTCTTCTTAACTGCTAAAAGGCAGCGCCCATAAAAGTCGTAGCATATATCGATAAAAATGAAACATGGTGAAATTTGCTTTTCAATTACGCGTGGCGACAGTTTTCATTTTACTGACTTTTCGGTAGTTCCAAAACCCAGTAAAAATTTACCGACTCCAGTAATATAATCTACAGGCTATCGACATGATGGAGACACCATTTCCTATGGTGACAGAGGGCTCGATTGCACGGATAAATAATTCGATACTAAAATGCTTAAAAGTTATACTAAAACCATATTCGGTCTATTCACTCCTTAGAATGCATATAACCGTTTATACCTTCATAAGTATAATCGGTGCTTAAGATGCACAATGCTTTAAAACGCTTTTATATTTATGCTTCCGTTACAGTTTTTGTTTACTTTTCAGACCCAAACTAGAGCATAAAGAGAACCATAATCAAGTTAACGAAAAAAATGATAAAAGACATTTATTTATTCAATATTATGCTGAACATTAGAATTTGCACTCTTCATGTAATGCAGCGTTCTTAATGGAGTTTAACATGCGTCAATAGTTGCTTGACCATGTTAAAATGCTCGATTATCTTCTTCCCGATGCCGTTCTCAGCGCATACTACCAACTCGCCTCCATGATATTGCACTTTTCCGCTTGTAAGGAACCTTATTCCGTCAGAATTGCTGGTTGTTTTGAGAAGAAAACGACGAACGCGTTGGTGGTTATTAATTGATCATGTGAAATCTCAGGCAGATCAAGGAAATAGCTGAAAAAGATAGCTAAATTTTAATTGGTGGGCATGATGGTGGATGAAGTGATGGCTTACCTCCGGATGGCTGAAATTCGTTTATTTTATCACTTCTTCCTGGACTCCTTATCATAGTTGTTGAAGTTTTCTCAATTAACTTTAAAGGTAATACGAGAGCTGAAAGTTTTATTAATTTTGGCTAGGAAAGGCCCTATGAAACTTGTGAAAACGTTCTTTTTGCTAAAATGGCGTGAGATCCTGCAACAGAAACTATGAAAAAAAAATTCACCAAGTCCAAAGTATAAGAAAAGATAGCCCAAAAATCATTGAAATTGATATTTTCTGAAAATGCATGGTAAAGTATAAAAAATATATTCGTGACACATATTTGATAAGGGCCCATTCATAAATTTCATAACGCTGGAGGGGGTGGGTGGGGATCCTAACGATGTTACGGCCCATACAAAAATTGAATAATATTCATACAAAAAGCGTTACAAGGGGGTGGGTGGGTGTCCAAAATGGCCAATTTCAGCGTTATGAAATAAATGAATGAGCCCTAAGCTATGATATGCTTAAAATCCAAATATGTGAAAAATGTAATAATTGCTAATCTAACTAGTATTTCCAAAGTTCTCCGTGTGGCTTGTCAGATAGATCGGGCCCGGGATATCCTGTCTACTGTAAATCGCTGCAGTTGATATAGGGCATGTCCATTGCCTGATAAAGCCTAGTATCCACATCCTAAGTAGAGCGGTCAAGTACAATTTGTTGCTAATTACCAAAGTAATTTTGACAGCTGATCCAGAATGAGCGAAGTGTCACTTTTACTTGCGGAATAATTGAGCGGCACATTTTTCCGTACGGAATAGTGACAGCTCCATTTGATTTGTACAGCAGGCGTTACCAATGTTACGAAATCAGCTCTACTTGTCAACTGGATACAGCTCAAGTAATTTGAACAGCTGAAGTATTTCTTGACCATTACTTGTCCTATCCTTTTGCACAGTACTTACGAAGTGGATACCAACCATAATCTAAGTGTGCATGCGACGTACGCCCTTATTCTAGCACACGCTTGAATGATTCGATTCTAGACGGATGATTTGGTTCAGTGCAGTGTGAGCGCTTCATCAAGCTTTTCTTTTCTGGAAGCTCACTCTTGATATGAACTGGTGAAAGCGCGCCAAGCTCGCATCTTGAACGGCTTCTAAGGATTCAAAATTTGTTCATCCACTTGGTCCTTGCCGTTGATTCGGACAACAGTTGATGCATCATATTTCGTGGAAAAAAATGAGCTCCTCCGAATCGCGTACGTATTTAATCAGTACTTCTTCAGAAATCGTTATCAGTACTCTTAATTCTATCCTCAAACAAAACAGATTCCTCCATTTCCGGGACGGCCACCTCATCGGCAGTCAGTTTCTCGAATCAGCTTACCCCGGAGTATGAGCGCAGCCTGGCCCAGCGGATGCTACAGTACGTGTATGACCGGTCAGCCATCGTCACAGCCCGCCAGTTGGCCTTCTGGGAGCGCTTCCGCCAGCAGGCACCGGATGTGGAAATGTTTCCGCAAGACCTCCGGGCAATGTTCTACGGTGAAGTCCTGTACGAACCGGAACACTTCGAAGATTTGGAACACGCGGTAACCAATTACATCAATCCCCGCTTCAACCAGATCCAGTTGGAAGCGTTGGAATTCGGCGATCTTGCTGAACAAGAAGACTACATGCTGAATCTGCCACGGAACGTCCCACTTCCAGACGGCGAGATGAACTTTGAACAATTGGTCAACTACATATCCAACCCGTTCGAGGCTTCCAGGAACTCTCGGCTTGTTCCGTTGAACGTGCAACTGGTAGCTGCACCGCAACCGTCGGCTGACGCAAACTTGAAGCAGCGATTCTGCCATCTGCTATCTGAACTCGTCTACACAAGGGATGAAACTGTTGAGAAACCTACCCTGGCCATTGAGGACATTTGCGAGCGCGTGTCAGTCCTCACCGCCAAGGGCATTCGGCTCGACGATTTGATCGAACCGGGAATGGAGTGCTACAAGCTGCTGAACGGTATCAATCCGGAGACCGAAACCCCGAACGTGCCTGTGCCGGAGAAAGCAACGGTCTCCGCTTCGGATCAGGTCGTTCCGGTTGTGCCAACTTCCAGTGCGTTGAAACGTTGGAAGTCGTTCGACGATTCTGGGCTGGGAAATACACCGCCAAAACAGCGTCGAATGAATCCGCCCTCTTCTTTGTTAGCTCGGCGGCAGCATGGCAGGGTACGGCGCATAGTTTCGGCACCCTCCAATAGTTTGATGTGAGATTGATGAGCACGTTGGATTTTTAACAGTGTTATTACTTCTCGTTTTAACGGTTTACGTGGATTGTTTTAAACCCTTGATATATGATTTAAACCTTACTTTTAAGCACATTGTTAAGCAGCAGTATAAACTTTTCTATTTCCGTTTATACAATGTACAAAAGCAGAGCCGTAGCGTTGCTTCCTTAATTTGTACGTCCTCTAAAGCCGAGGCTAATGCTTTTTTATTAAATGTAACTATAACTTACTATGAAACCTTACTGTTAAGCATATTGTTAACGCTGTATAATTGTAGAGAAATACATCACATATAGCAGTATGAATTCATCTATTGTTTTTTTTTTTGTCATAATCCAAAGTGCGATCGCAACTCAGTTTGGAAGCTGCGACCTTATTTGCACGTTGAAAGAAAATTGCCCACTACATAGTATGAAAACGATCGGGGGGCCCAGATAGCCGTAGCGGTAAACGCGCAGCTGTTCAGCAAGACCAAGCTGAGGGTCGTGGGTTCGAATCCCACCGGTCGAGGATCTTTTCGGGTTGGAAATTTTCTCGACTTCCCAGGGCATAGAGTATCTTCGTACCTGCCACACGGATATACACATGCAAAAATGGTCATTGGCATAGTAAGCTCTCAGTTAATAACTGTGGAAGTGCTCATAAGAACACTAAGCTGAGAAGCAGGCTCTGTCCCAGTGGGGACGTAACGCCAGAAAGAAGAAGAAGATAGTATGAAAACGTTGTTAATTTCTAGCAACATAAGAGATCTGTTTAGTCGTTTTTTTTTATTTAACACGGACAGTAGCGACTTTAGCATTCTTAGGTTAATGCTTCTACTTGTAATCATTAAATTCCTCCGAAAATAACTCTAGATTTTTTCCGGAAATACTTCTGGTATTCTTATGAGAATGCCTCTGGTATTCTTCCGGAAATGACCTGAGATGCTTTCGGAAATCTTTCTGAAATTCTTCAAGAAATTCCACTGAGATTTTTACGCCAATATCTTTGAAATACTTCTGGGACTCTTCCAAAAATCCTGTTGGAGATTTTTTTCGGATATCTTTCCATTCTCAGTTTTTCAATAAATTTTGCTGGGATTGTGCTGTAAAACCTGCTAAGATTCATCCAAAAATACGACTGTCATTCTTCCGGATATCATTCAAGAATTCTACCGGAAGTCTTCGTGAGATTCAACCGTAAATCGTTCTGGTATTTTTCAGAAATTCCATTGAGATTATTAAAAATATCCCTCTGAAAAATTTTCTGAGAATTGCTTTGGGATTATAGAAGGATTTCCAGAAGAATTCCAAGGCGATTTACAGAAGCATCACTTCTATTTGAAGGATTTTCGTTAATATCTGAAATAATCCCATGTGAATTCTAAATCCAAATTACAGTGATATTCAAAAGAATCCCAGAAGTTATTTCGCCAGAATCCCTGGAAGATTTAAAGGAAATTCACAGACATCCAGAAGATTTCATGAATATTTTCCAGAATAATTCCGATGTCCAGATGAACTGCAGAAAGATTCACGGAATAATTCCAAACGGAATTTTCGGAACCATTTGAAAGTAACTTTTAGAAGATTCTCAGAAAAAGAAATCAGTAAGCAAAGTAATCGAAAAAATCTCATTATTTCAAGCAATGCTCGTTGGTTCATGTCGAAGGATCAACGAGTTCGCCTTAACGAATCTTATTTTAAATATTGAATGACACCACATACAATTAAACTAGTATGTGATTACAATTCTGAATCACCGCAAAAAAAATATTGAGAATCACAATCCTTCTGAGAGGGATGATGTGATGGATGCACATTCTAATTAAAATTGTCGTTCAATTATGGCGATAAATTAAAATTGTTACTGTTCCATAAATACTCATTTATTATAATTACTTGTAAATATTGATACAGCATATAAAAAAGACATTGGTCTAGAAATTACTCCAGAATTCTTTGGAATTTCCCTCCTGGGATTCTTCCTTAAATCACTTATGAATCCTTCAAAACCTCTCTGGGATTGTTCTGGAAACCTAGAGATCCCCATTTCCTCCTCCATGCTTCACCGTTCCTTGGATGTGGCGCTCTGCACCACACACGAGCCCGCCGCTTTCGGTTAAACAGCTCGAGCTTCAGGAGCGCTACATCCAAGGAACGGTGACGCATGGAGGTGAGATGTGATGAAATGTGATGGTCTGGGGGTGTTTTTCGTGGAGTGCAGTAGGAATCCTCGTGAAAATCGACGGAATAATGACGGCAGATTCCTACATCAACATCTTGCGGGGAAATCTGTTAAATTGCTCTTTATTTTTCTTAAATCATCTTTTCTGGGGCCAAGAAGGAAGTGGGCACTTTATTTTGTCACTATTTTTTTTTTCAATCAAAATTGATTTTCTTTTTCTTTGAGTAAAATTCCTTTTTTTATCAAAATTTCGTAAGTGCAACTTTAAAAGAATATCAAAAATAAAATATCAAAAAATATTTTAGTGTGTTAACTTTAATTTGAACCAAATCAACGACAGAAATTTGAAAACTGGTAAGGTGGGCACTTTATTTTGCCTCTCAGTGTATGTTGTGTTTAACGTAAATCCCTGGCCTTCGCTTCATAAAGGGGTATACTGCCCATATTCGCATAATAGTCCCATGTTTATATGAAATCCCTTAGAACATGGGACTGTTATGCGAATATAAGCAGTATAGGCGCGTTCTGCCAACTCGATCTGGGCAGACTTCTAGTGTGAACAAGTTACAACATGGACGTTCTAAAGCGCCAGAATGAAGTGTTGTGCTTGTGGTGAACACTTGAAGATGGGATGGAAGATCATTACTTCATTTTCACGCTTATAAATACTTCTCTAAAAAGCTCTATACAATAATCGACCCTGAGCCTAACTATCTAAATTAACAGTTGCAAGGACAACAGTTGTTTTGAGCTTACTAACATGTCGTCGCGTTAGTTTTATCATAATGATTTTTTATCTACATCCGTCGAACCATTCTGAATTACCGTGGCGAGAATATCACCAAGAACTTCTCACATGCAATAAAGCTAAGTCTCTAAAACGAGACATACTAACAGTCATGTGAATGGGCAAGAGAAGATGAAAAACGTGCTGTGGGAACCGGACACGAGAACGAGGGATAATAAACGCAGATGATTAAAACTATAACTATTTTTATTAGCCGTTCGAATTCACGATTATTTTTCAACTGATGTTTTCTCTACACTCCAACCCGATGATAGGGTGACCAACGGATTCTATAACATTCCCCAGAAAACCATTCCCCCGAAACCCATTCCCCAGAATTCCATTCCCCAGAATCTCATTCCCGAGAATGTACCATTCCCCAGAATTTCACTCCCCAGAATGAACCATTCCCCAGAAAACCAATCACCAGAATGGACCATTCTCCAGAAAATTATATACCTACTTTAAAGTTTTGAAATAATCTTTTTAAAAAACTTGAAAATTACAAAGTTGTTTACAAGTACATGAGAAGATTAGCATTGGTGCTGCTAATTATGAACACTTTACGCATAATTCAAATTTCATTTGCAAATGAACTATCACAGTAGTTTCACTTTTATTGGCACTTATGAAGACTGATAGATCAGTCTATGGGGAAACACAATATCTAATATTTATTTAAAAGAATATACAACTCATCACTACTCTGCACAAAATAGAGCTACGCCCTTCTTTCGGTATAGTAGTTTCCAAATGTATAATTTCACATGTATGACCAATTTTTATCAAATGTAGTGATGTATGCAGCTTTTCATCAATGTTTTAAGAAGGTGCATCATCTCTTACTTTTTAGGGCTACACCGATTAGAATAAAGACGTTCGTAGTATCATATTATACGTTTCCGATATAATGATTACGTAAACTCGGCAGAATAAAAACTTACTATTCTGCACATTAAAATGATACGCCCTTCTTTACGTCAAGTCTAAATTACAAATGACTTGTTTGATTTTGCACAAAATAGTGATACACCCTTCTTTCAGTCCTTTCAGCCTGTTGACGATATAGACAAAATGTTCCGTAAGGATACTAAATGGCAAGAAGGCAATTGGCATAATTGATTAAATGATCAAGGACCATTTGATATAATGGTCATTTGGCCAATGACCATTTGGCATGACATGAAGAACATCCTTTTTGAAAAGAAGGAGCATAAGTATGGCTGGATGGCAAATGGCTTTATACCAAATCATTTTATGCCAAGTGACCTTATGCTATATGGGCTCTCCATCGATATATTTTGCCTATATCATTAATGAGATAATACTGAAAGAAGGGTGCATCACTATATATGCAAAAATAAACATATAGTCTGTATATTTTATGGAAATGTATTAAAAGAAGGGTGTATTATTATAATATGCAAAATACTCATGAATAGGGGGATTAGGGGCATATTGGACACATTAGGTAAATGCTTATTTTACATAGAATGGAAATATGTTTCTTTGCTCTAAAATTAAATCCACCGCTTCCTCCGCTTTGCTTATAAACTAATTTGAAGCTGAGAAAAAAATATAGTAGAATTTCAGAGGACAAATGAAGCAAAGCGTAAACTTTTATACCGTAAAAACGTTCATATACAATACAGGTTTGGTACAGTTTATAAAGTTTTGCTGAAATATGCATATTCCCAGAGAGTAAGGGGGTGTCCATTTCGCCCCGTGTGTTCATTATGTTCCTAACCCTCCTACATACATATTTGTTTTGTCACATCAGACCTTAGCCTGTCACATAAGTGACTCTTCTTCCTCTTTTCTGGCGTTACGTCCCTACTAGGACAGAGCTTGCTTCTCAGCTTAGTGTTCTTATGAGCACTTCCACAGTTATTAACTGAGAGCTTACTATGCCAATGACCATTTTTGCATGCGTATATCGTGTGGCAGGTACGAAGATACTCTATGCCCTGGGAAGTCGAGAAAATTTCCAACCCGAAAAGATCCTCGACCGGTGGGATTCGAACCCACGACCCTCATCTTGGTCTTGCTGAATAGCTGCGCGTTTACCGCTACGGCTATCTGGGCCCCCACATAAGTGACTCACGCAAAGCAATAATTAAAAAAAGAAAATAAAAATGGATATTCATATAGCTTTCTGGGGAATGGTGCATTCTGGGGAATGGAATTCTGGGGAACGATTTTCTGGGGAATGGTTCATTCTGGGGAACGGAATTCTGGGGAATGGTTTTCGGAGGAATGGTTTTCGGGGGAATGGTTTTCTGGGGAATGTTATAGAATCTGACCAACGAAATGGGTCTCGGCAGTACTTTTAAAAACCTAACCATTGGACGCCACGGCGTACACGAATCCACTAGCTTATGAACAAAAGGCTTTCTCTATAGAGAATATATTATATATATTATAAATATATAATACATATATTATAAATATATTATAAATATAATAAGAATATATTCTTCTACCAAGAAACATTGGAGATCAAGGTAATTTGAATTCAAATTATTCCAATCTATTAGCACTCACTTTGACCTACCAGGTTTCGACAACGCTCAGATGATTATGAGTTGTTTCGCCCAACACGACCACTGATTCATCGCAAAGCTGATATATCATGGCCATGCATCCTTTTGCCATTGTGCACCTCCACACAACCCATCCGTTTGGTTTCTTATAGTAGAAGGTGTAACGGTCCCCTTCGTAGATGAGCACGTTCCGCTTATTGGCATTCTTCACTATCTTGTAGTTAAAGTTTCCTTTCGGGTTCGGATAGATCTCTTCGATGTTGGCTGATGCATCACTGATTGCGGAGTCTTTGCCTCCACCATCCGATGTGCGGCTTCTTTTCTGCAAAATTTTCTCCTCGGAATGTTGACTGTTGGCCAATTTGAAAATTCGTCCATCCGGACAGAGATAGATCGAAACCGTACATTTTCGGTGGGAGCTGCACTTCCATATGCGACAACCGTCCTTGCGACTGTGAGAGTAAGGATATCGATCTCCGTTGTATACGAGCATATCACCCCCGATTCGATTCTTAATGATCTCGTACGGTTCATTGAGGTAGACGTTTTCGACTTCCCGAAAAGCATGCATAACGATCGATTTCCGTTGTTTCATTCTATCGACCGGCTGAACTGGATGGTTATGCTGTGGAATTACATTGCCAATTATTAAACCGCTGGCTTTTGTACCCAGAGTGCCCCGGCATCCTTTCGTTTTCCGCCAAATGCATCCCCACGTGATCGAGTCACATTTTGGGCGCGAAGATAGCAGTTGATACGTATGGCCATCATGGATCAGGACTTTTCGTGTTCTTTTCTTTTTCACTTTTTCCTGTTTATCCATATCAGATGCTTCGCCTGTATCGGGAGGATCGCTGTCTTCGACTACGGCCATGAGGTGATCATCATCGAAGGCTGGTTCCTCCTTCACATTCGATGTTTCATCCGTGAGTTGATACGCTTCATCATCATCATCGTCATCAATTGCCTCAGCAATTTCATTAGCATCTTCCTCATGGATAATGCTGATCTGTTCCTCACATTCGTCTTCATCTAAATGATCTTCGTTTACTTCTACCGATTGCTCGGATTCCCGTAACACTTCTACAGTAGTCCGTACTTCTGGATATGCCGGCATCACCATTTTGCGTTGTCTGTGAGATGCTATTTTCTTGTCGTTTCTCAGACATTCCATACGGTAGTCGCAAAAAGCGGTCATCTTTCTGATGCATAACGAACAAATCTGTGCTGTATGGTCTGTGTCGTATGTTAACTGAAAGAAAGAAATGTCTTAGCATCTACAGTACGTATTGGAGATATATGGATTATATATCATGGAGATCAATTGCAAACATCTACATTAATTAACTCATTTCGTGTGTGTAAGAATTAAGTACAAATTATAAGTAAAAGTGGGGCCTTCCTTAGCCTAGCGGTTAGCCCGCGGCTACAAAGCAAAGCCATGCTGAAGATGTCTGGGTTCGATTCCCGGTCGATCCAGGCCCTTTTTGTAATAGCATTTTTTTTTACTTCCCTGGGCATAATGGTGTGGGCATCGTACCTCCCACACAATACACGAATGCAAGGTCAAACACGTGGTTGTGGTTTTATCCAAGGGTGGAGGGCGGCTGTCAACTGGGAGTAAAATTGAAAAGCCGCCAACCTAAGTCCAGAACCAGTTTTAAGGCTTAACGCGGAAAAGTAAAAATCATTCTTCGCAAAATTACAGGTAATCAATGCGCTTGAAAGAAATTGTTTGCAAGCAGTTATTTGCTACGTGCTACAGCAGTGCGCTGTTGGCAATTTAATCAGAAAATTCTGCTAAATTCCCAAAAAAGATGTTTGCGAGAAAATTGATTACGCCGTCACCATTGTTTATTTATTTTATTTATTTACTTGTTCATATCAATGTAGCATAAGGAAAATTCCTTTTAAAGCGCTACAATTAGCTATTTTTGAAGGAATACATTTAACTTAATATTATGTTTCTGATACTCCGTAGTTATTAATTTTGTTGATTCCCCCTGTTGAACCATTTGACGCATTCTTGCTGGAAGCTTTTGAAAGTATTTAAGTTTTTGGTTTCATTTGGTAATTGATTCCAGAATACTATGCCTCTTACAAATAAGGTATTCGCAAAGTGTGCTGTATTATATCGCGGTATTATAAAGTTTCTAGTGCGATAGCTTTGGAAAGGGTTTAAGTTTTCGTACAAGTATGAAGGTGTTGCAAATCGAATAATCTTGAACAAAGTTAAACATGATCGCATTTTGAAAAAATCATAAAATGGACATCCAATCAACTTGGGATGAAAACGTGACACATGAGAAAATCTTGACAAATTATAAACATAACGTACACAACAATTTAATGCTATTCTGAGTCTGTCTATAGCTCTGGCAGAAGCATTTATAAGTAATACATCACCGTACATGAAATGCGGAAGCAGCAATGATTTGAAAAGTTTTAATTTTACTGAAGTTGGTAACATATTTGATGAAATTCTCAACAATCTCAATCCGCTATAAATTTTGCTGCACATATTATTGACGTGACTGTCCCATTCAAGATTATTTTGAATTATGAAACCTAGATTTGATGCCTTATTAACGTACTCCAAAAGATCATTGCCTAGACGAAACGATGGCAAGGAGTAGTTATGAGTGCTTCTTGAAATAAACATCACTTTTGTTTTAGAAGCGTTGATTTGCAAAAGATTTTCATCCGCCCAACGTATGATGCGAGACAAGTCATCATTAATTAGCTGATACATAAGTGACAAATCAACTTCTTCTAGAGCCAGATAGAGTTGCACATCATCGGCGAACATGTGGATCTTACAATGTTTTAGAACGTTAGGTAAATCATTGATGAAGCAAGAAAATAATAGAGGCCCAAGGATTGAGCCTTGCGGTACTCCAGACAAAATAGAACAGGTCTTGGAAAAGGCTCCACCAGCAAAAACTGATTGACTTCGATTTGATAAATATGATTGCATAAGATTTACTGCTGGTCTAGAGAATAAAAAATCATAGGATAGTTTTTTTAAAAGCTTGGTATGTGAAACCCTATCGAATGCTTTAGAAAAGTCTAAAAGGAAAAGAAATGCTACACCTTTTCTATCGATAACTGAAAGAATGTCATTGTGTACTTTTAGAAAAGCGGATGTTGTTTGGTCGTTGTTTTGTATGGTTGTTTACATTTTAGAACCAGCGACACGTCGGGGTAGCAATAAAGAGCCGCCAGTTCCACCCTTGGTTTTATCAGATTTGAAAAAGTGCCGTTTTGTCAGAAAATAGTGTGCATTTATGAACTATGATCCTCTTACTGTCTATTTTTTTTTTTTTCAAATATTTTTCTAGAAGTTCTAACCATTACATTTACATTTATTGGTATTACATTGATATTACAATAGAACCGCGTTAACAATTCCACACCATACAACTCGGTTCACAGCTGCCTCCCTCCATCCTCGGATGCGACCCACACTCGCCAGATCTGAGATCTTGCAGCACCTGGTCAGCCCATCGTACCCGCCGCGCTCCTCGCCTTCTTGTACCTGCCGGATCGGAAGCGAACACCATTTTTGCAAAGTTGTTGTCCGGCATTCTTACAACATGCCCCGCTCAACGCATTCTTCCGGCTTTTGCTACCTCAGGATGCTAGGTTCGCCGTAGAGTGCAGCGAGCTCCTGGTTCATCCTTCGTTGCCACACACCGTACTCCTGCACACCGCCAAAGATGTTAGGATTTCTTAGGTTGGGAACCACTATTGTTCCCACCTTGGCTTTGTCCTGGGACTCAGGGCCGTTTACGCGATATCGAAGGAATTGGAGGCGGAAGGACTTCCCTTGAAGATCAAAACAAGGTGGACCGACCAACAAAAGAGAGAGAAAGCAGGGCTTGCGCTTCGAAATAATAGGCGACAAGAAAAAGGTTTAACTTTACATCATTCTATTCATCTATTCAATTCATCATAAGGGGGGGGAGGGGAGCGTTTAACTCAGTAATGGAGAAATTAAGGAAAGGAAAGGAAATTACTCACATACCGTGGCCACTTTAGCAGCTGGCAGGAGGTCGGTTACCCTCGGCAGTCCGGGATCGGGATCGTCGAAACCCCATCGTCATGCTCTTTCGTCTTTCCTCGACGACGTTTGGTGGGTGATACCGAAGCTCGACTCGATCCTTGTGGTAACACTTTGACGGGGAACCGTCTCGGGATATTCTGGCGCTGCTCTCCTGGCCGTCCCCACGACAGTGGTAAGTCCGGAGCTGCTGTCCCAAGCTGAGAAAGGGCTATTCAACGGCCCTAACAAGGTGATGGCGGGATGCACACGGGGTGAGATGGTAACACTTTCGTCTGGCCGGCCGATAATGGGGCGACGGAATGGCACAACGGCGATTGGATTCGTTCACTCGTTGAAAGTCTATCGGGATCAAAGAGCACTTTTTCACTCGATTCGACGACCGACACTTGAGTTAAACTAAGTTCACTACTGGTAGAGTAAAAGAAAATATTAGAAAAGTCGCGCACAACTGACGGTGACTGTTTGCGTTCACCTAATAGAGGCCGATTCTGGGATGACCGGCAGTTTTATCTCCCTCTCGGTGGGTGACAGTCAGCTGTTCGCTCGATGACATTGACGGTTGGTAGCAAGTGGTAGCGGAGTAGGGATGTTCAGGATAGGATAACGGGGGTTTAAATTCGATATAATTTTTTTGTTTCGTTAAGTTTATTTAATTCATTTCAAGTTCAATTCCAATTCATTAGTTTATTTAATGTGCCTTTAATTCTATAAAAAATATTTCAAATTGCGATAAGCCCTAATAATAAGAATAAAAACTATTTACAACGATAAATTATGTACAAAAAATGTAACCTTTTTTGAAAGGTTACATTCATCCCCCACTTTAGAAAAAAAAACCTTGTTTTTTTCTAGGGAGAAATGAGATTGGATTTCAGGTTTTATGGAATCTCGTGGCCCTCCTCTTAATGATTGTTATTTTGATTTTGCGGAATGATTTTTCCATGAAGAGGAGCTCTTTTCCGCAAAATCACTTCACAATCATTAATAGAGACTGTCCACTGCAGGGAATTTGGTCAGGGAATAGGATTTCAGTATGGCGCTCCTCTTGTTAAACGTTGGTTTGATTTTGTGAAATGATTTTTCCATGGAGAGGAGCTCTCTTTCACAAAATCACTCAACATTTAATAATAGAGACTGTCCATTAAGAAAAGGTACAATTTAGGAGTTCCTGTATTGGCAGCTCTCTTTTGGCTGACTGTTAGTTTGATTTAATGAGATGATTTTTCCGTGTAGAGGAGCTCTTTCTCACCAAATCACGTAACTTTTAGCCATAGAGTCTGGCTGCCAAGCTAAGAATCCCATTTCATCTTATGATAATTAGGTCGCGGTAAACCTCTTTCTCTTGTTAATGACATCCAATCTGGAAAAGTGATTGATTCCTCGATGGGAGCTCTTCTTTTCGAGATTAGTTGTCACTGCCCAAGATTAAAGGAATTACCGGGAGAGGCGAACATTCACGATCTATGATCGAATTGAAGAAAAGGGGGACCTTGTTCTCAAATTCGTAATAGATTCACTGAATGCTAGTTCTCCTATAGTGGCTCTCTACCCCTGCAGTTTAAGTGATAATTTGAAGCAATGATTGATCACTGAAGGAGGCTCTTTTCCTTCAAATTACATGAAACTGCAGCGCGAGCCTGACCACTATACTTCCTAATTATCATAAGTGGAAATAGGATGACAATGTTTGAGTTGTATCGAAATAATATATGAAATAGGAAAATTCAGCCTTATAGAAGAGAGGTTCGTCAGAATAAATCGGATCTTGTCCATCCTCTTTCCATCAACATTAGAAATTAAACTTTAATTTTAAAACTAGATACTGCTACCCTTAAAACTAGTTTACAATTAGAAGAGAAAATAAATATTTTGGAACCTCTTCATTTTGTTTTCAAATATCACCGAAAAATTGATTCGGGAAAAAAAAAATTATTCTTCACTCACCCATCCATTCAATCCCCCAAACATTCATACGAAAACATTCATTCATTTATTACATTCATACAGTTGTCTGGCTTAAAACAGGATCTACCCCGAACAACATAGTTCCAAATACACACGCTATATATTATTTATTCTACTGTTTAATATTTGTAATTTTAGGGATCCCTATTCTTATTATTTTCGGGAGTCTAGCCTTGTCGCACTAGACCCCTCGATTTACAAGGTAGGAATTTAACAACCTTGGGCGGCTTTTATTTTGCCGGTAAACAAACCCCTGAGTTTGACTCTGGTAAAATTTCCCAGAAAATGTCAACAGAGGGCAAGAAAAAGAAGCTGAAGAAGATGATGAGGGTGAGGAGGAGAAATCAAAACAACAACAATTTATCTGACGACGACGATGGTAAGGCAGGCATGAATGAAACAGATTGAGAATGGAAGAATGTAAATAAACGGGTAAGCAATGTATGTTATTCCGGTAGTGATTGTTCTTTTCAGATGATTGGAAGCAGAATTCTTGGAAGAAAAGCAGTGCAGATGTTCCCCAATATTTCGTAGTGTTCGTATCACCCGGGTTTTAGGAGAACCGCAGGCCAAATGCCTAAGTTTTTGCCGGTGAGATCTTCCAGCTCGTAGGAAGATGAACCTATTTTTGCTTTTACCTTACACGGTAAATACTGCCGCCCTAATTTAGCGTTATAGTTATCGGCGGCTGACGATTGTTTCATATTCTTTCGGTAGACTAGTTGCCCTACCGAGAAAGATTTTGCGAAGGTACGACTTCGCAAATTGTAACGGTCCCGAGACACGTTATGGGCTTTTTCCAGATTCTTACGGACAATCTCGTGAATTTTAGAGAACATTTGCTTCTGCCTTTCCTCCCTCTTTTCCGCAGAAAGCTCTTCGCCATGACGGGCGAGACGATGGTCGGATCCCTGTTCCGCTAGCTCAGCACCGTGGGTAATGAAGTAAGGTGTGAACCCAGTGGAGGAATGGACACTTGTGTTGAGCATCAGCTCGATTTCTGAAATTTTCGTGTCCCACGTGCGCTGGTCCTCTTGGACGTATGTGCGAATTGCCGCATTTATAGTCCTATTGACGCGCTCCACTGGGTTCGATTGGGAATGATAGCGGGAGTTCAACCAGTGTGTGATTTTGAAGTGGTCCAACAGTTCCTTGAACTCTTTGGAAACAAATGTGCTACCATTGTCCGTAATTATAGTTTCAGGGACAGAGTTCCTGTAGAACCACTGATTTTTCAAAATCACACACATGGTTGAACTATCCAGCTTCTTCACCGGATGGATCATTACCCATTTGGAGAAATAATCGCATATTACCAGAATATGCTGGTTTCCCCTCCGACTACGTGGCAGTGGACCCACAAAATCCAGGGAAATTATCTGCCATGGTCGGGATGCACAGCGCATTTTGCCCATTTCTGGGGTCGTCTGCACATACGACGGCTTGACCTCTTTGCAGGTGGAGCAAGCCTGTATGTAAACTTTAATGTCTTTGGCCATCTTTGGCCAATAGTAGCGTTGTCGAACGCGAGCTAACGTTTTTTCGAAGCCAGGATGAAACTGGTCATCGTGAACCGATTTCAAAATTTCGGGAATCTCGTCGGCGGAAAGGACTTGCTTCCATTCGTACCGCGAGTCAAATGGTATATTTTTGGCCACTATAAATTTGTATAGCCTACCATCTTCGACTTTAAAGTCGACGTAGTCGTCGGGGTGGTTTTTGACCTTCTCCATCAGGGAGGTATACCACGGTGAAGTCGATGAACCTTGAACCACAGCAATGCTTCGTGACAGAGCATCCGGGACGACATTTTCTTTGCCTTTCCGATGTACTACTGTCATGTCGTATTGCTGAAAGTCCAAGCTCCATCGACTGCATCGCGATCCTACTTTCCACTTTGTTTTGAGGATGTGGGTCAGTGCCGACGAATCCGTCACCAAGGTGAAGTGGTATCCTTCAATATACCCCCGGAAAGCTTCGATTGAGAGCAGTGCGGCTAGGGCCTCCTTCTCAGCGGCGTGGTAATTCTTCTGAGGAGTGGTGAGCTTTCGGGAAAAATACGAAATAACCCTCTCACCATCCTCTTGTTGCTGTGTGAGAACTCCAGCAACCGCCACGTCGCTTGCGTCCGTCTGAATGACGAACTCTTTGGAGAAGTCAGGGAACCCTAGAATAGGAGTGCTGATCAGCTGCTCCTTTATCAGGCAGAAAGCTCTCTCCGCGGCCTCGGTCCAACCAATTATTTTGGTTTTGGATTTGAGGAGATCCGACAGTGGTTCGCAAGTCTTGCTAAAGTTCGGGATGAACCGCCGGTAATAGTTCGCCATTCCTAGGAATCTTCTTAGCTTGGTAATCGTAGTGGGCCGCTCGTACTCCACTATTGGTCGAATTTTATCGGGATTTCCACGAAGGCCCTCTGGACTAAGAAGATATCCTAGGAAGTGAATTTCCGGCATCCCGAACTGAGACTTCTCAATGTTGATCATCAGGTTGGCTCTGTTCAGTCTACGTGCAATTTCCCGAAGCAACTGTACGTGATGCTCAAATGTCTCCGTCACCACGACGATATCGTCGAGATAGACGAAGACATAGGGTTCCAGTACACCATGGCCAAGTACCCGATCCATTAATCTCGCTAGAGTAGCGGGACTGTTCACTAGGCCAAATGGCATCCTTGTATACTGGAACAACCCCTTGCCCTGCACGCTGAAGGCCGTATATTTCCGTGATGATTTTTCCAACGGAACTTGTAGGAAGGCTTCCGACAAATCTATTGTCGAAAGATATTTTGCCTTCGGAAGTTGGCCAAGTATACGGCAGGGGTGCGGCAAGGGGTAAGCATCACGAACAGTACGTTCGTTAATCTTACGCGCATCTAAACAGAGCCTAACCTTATGAGGTTTTATAACTGGCACGCAGTTCAACGACCAGTCCGAGTTACTGGGCTCGATTATCCCAGCATCGAGCAATCTCTGAAGCTCCACCGACACTAATCCTTGCGTTTTGGGGGACATTACATAAGGGAATTGTCGCACTGGAGGCTTCTTCCGCCATTCCTCGGCGATCTCTATTTTGTGCTCCGCCACTGGAGTAGTGGACAATTTCCCGGGGCGAGCTGCGATGAACAGTGTTTTAACATGATCGATCGTTTTTTTCTCAGAATCCGTTAGCACAGAAGATGGGGATGGCAATTCAAGATTTGAGTCGTCTCCTATGTTTTCAACCATGGCGCAACCGGTAATGGTAGGTTGGATGTGGAAGGCTTTCCAAAAGTCCATTCCACAGATACAGTTTATTGCCAGGTTGGGAACCACTAGAGTGGGGACGACCTTGACCATGCCATTCCACAAAAATGGTAAATAAACCTGCCCGCGAACACTGAGTCTTTCTCCGCTCGCAGTGCGCAGATTTACTGGGTTTTGAAGCGGAAAGATGCGCTTTGGTTTAATGGAGTTGTAAACGGATTCATTGATCAGGGTGAGGTTGCTCCCACTGTCAAGAAGAGCCCGAAAGTTGACACCGTACACTTTCACAGACGTGTAGGGACGATTATCGTCAGGAAATGGATATGAAATCGTAAATGAAGCGGGAGACACCGGATAGAGATTTCTCGTAGCCGGTTCGAAACACGGTGGAAGAAATACGCCTAGAAGTTCGGATTCAGCGGGCGGCGGTTTTGGCTCGCTGCTATTGCGTTTTTTATGCAATAGGGGCAGTTGTTGGTTGGATACCCTCGAAATCCACAGTTCGCGCAAAGGACCCCCTTTGGAAGTTCACAACGATCCATTCGATGCCCGAACTTACCGCAATTAAAGCAGTGTCGGCCGGATAGGGGCTGATGGGAATCGATCATTTCTTCCAAAGTGATTGGTGGACGCGTTGGGACACGAGAGGGGTTGATTCCGGTTTGGGAACTGTTCTGGTGCTGACGAGATTGAGAAGGATTAGTATTGGTGTTGCTTCTAGGTGGGAACTGCTGTGCTGTCGTCGAAGGTTTATTTTGCTTGTCTTTCGAAAAACTCTTCTTCGACTTTGTGTCGGAATCTACAGTTTCAACAGCGTTCACCGACCTTTCAGGTCCAAAAACCTTATTGTAAACTGAGAAATTCACAGCATCGATTTTCTGACCGGCAGACACGAGGGTCGGGAGGTCGGATATCGGGAGAAAGTTGAGCTGTCTCTTATAGTCAAGCCTCAAATTTTGCAGCAGAATTTGAACCTTTTCAAATTCTGGCAGTGGAACACTCATGGTTCCAAAAAGTTCCTCCATGGCATGGTAGTATTGGAGAAAAGTTTCGTTACGGGACTGGTGGCGCTGATAAATTTTCATTTTTATCAGAGTATCTAAATCAGGATGCATAAATGTTCTCCTGAGCTCAAATACCAGATGCTGCCAGTTCATGAGGCGATTCGATGCGCGCATGGTCATATACCATTGCATGGCTGGCCCTTTGAAAAGATGAATCGCGGATTCGAACAATTCGTGGTCTGAAACCTGTTCAGCCACTGACATAGCATGAACCATCCCCAAGAACTGATTCAATTTC
This sequence comes from Aedes aegypti, assembly GCF_002204515.2. NCBI lineage: Eukaryota > Metazoa > Arthropoda > Insecta > Diptera > Culicidae > Aedes > Aedes aegypti. The sequence continues at coordinate 137,706 of NW_018734873.1, forward strand.
AAACCCTGGTCTTCACCATCGTACTTCGCTATCGTCCACTTGGATACAGGTAAGGTGTGGCGCACCTGGTTGCCTGTTCGAACTGAATTGAATGGAATGAATGATGGATTAGAGCTAGGATTAGAAGAAGGAATCGCAGTTCCGGCCCATGGATGGAATGCCTGTTGATAGCCTGGAGCAAGGTTTCCTTGCCAAGGATTAGAATTCGGCGCATTGTAAAATGCGGAGGCACCATGCCATTGACCTAGAGGTGGTACACTTCCTGAAGATGGAATTCCCCATCCAGGGTTGTAAGTGTGTGCACTACTAGACGGTTGAAAGGAGGGATTTTTCAAAAAATGATTTTGAAACGATGAAGAAGTTTGAGGCTGTGACGTCGAGTGGCTCTGCGGTAGTGAAAAAGTCACGCTAGTGACCGGCCTTGAAGGGATGCCCATGCTAGCCGAGCTGATCGTTTGAGACTGCATTGAACTTGAGGGGAGAGAAATGGGCACAAATGAAGAGAACTCATTATAAAGCTGTGAGTTCGTCAACGGCTGTTGGCTTCCACTTGGAAGCACGGATTCCCTATTCTGAGACTCTCCATTGGGCTTGTCCCGTTTCGACAATTCTACTGCAAGCTCGTTGATACGAGACAGCAAAGCTTCTAACACCGAAGTGGTGCTTTCTGGGCGCTCCGTATTCGCTGCTTGGTTCCCACTTGCCATATTTTGGTGCATTGGGGCCACTGCGTCATCTTCAGGGCGAAACAGATCTAATAAGTCTTGATCCCCCAGTATCTCTCGAAGACCGGCTCCCGATGTCTCAGGTTCCGAATAAAAATAGTGATCTAATAGTCTCACCACATCAATGAGCATCGCCTTCAAAAAACTTTCTGCTTCTCCTTCTGCCCGCTTCAACAAAAGAATAATCCGATGACCGAAATGTAACAATTTTGCTTGACCTCTTGTTTTCAGGTTTCGATCATTCTGCTGGAGGCCCGCATAAATTTCATCGTAATTGTGTCGACAAAACCGAAGTGTTTCTTCCCAATTAACCTCAAGTTCTGCCTCAATAATCGCCTTTTGCGATTTTTCAGCCTTTAAATGCTCCCGAAGGCTCCTCCGTCTTCGCGAATAGGTTGGATCCTCTCTAATTACAATTGAGCGGATGTTGAGCTCGAAATCCAACTCATCGGTCGACAAATGGTCCACCCTTAAATGATGGTACCATTCACGAATTCTTTCTACAGCGCGTGTGTACTCATCGCTACGTGCTTCAGCCATTTTGAACACAAAAACGTTATAAAAATCGAAATAATAAAAAAAATATTCAAGAAAATTATCAACTAAACTAAAGAAAGTAGCTATACTATAAATCTATAAATTTACAAAAAAGAAAAATATAAAAATAAACAGACAATTATCTAAAGTATTCACTAAATTATATAGGAACGCTTTTATTCTTTAAAAATGTGCTAAAAACAGGAAAAAAGCATAAGAAAAAATAAAAAGTTCGCTTGTAACACCTAATTAAACGTGAAAAGATAATATTCGCTTTAAATTATGCGAAAACGTAGCAAAAATTAGGCGTATATTAGACTGGAGCTATCTAATTTACAAAAAAAAAATAATTAAATTTACAATAAAAGAATGCAAAAAGAACAAGCATCAACTTATTCTAACATCCACTTAAATAAACAAAAATAAATGAAAAAATAAATAAATTTAGGAAAGAAAAAATTCATAATTGGAACACTGTGTAAAATTATATGAAACTAATTCACTAAATATTTGTTTGAATCTACTAATTCACTAATTAATTCAGGCACTGTATCTAGGACAAAAGGCTAAATTTCTAAAGCGGATTCAAAAGAACGACTATAATAGAAATACCAGAAATTCTCATCATCCGAACACTTCCAATAGATTATCACTTTCACTGATAACAATACGTTTCCGATACAACTCAATCACTATTCTTGTAAGAACAATTGGAATAAAGGATTCCAATTCCTTCTAGTGTTTCCTTGAAAAGGGTTCCACTTTAAGGTTAAAATGGAAACCTTTTCTTATTACTTTTAGTTGGGCGCCAATTGTTAGGATTTCTTAGGTTGGGAACCACTATTGTTCCCACCTTGGCTTTGTCCTGGGACTCAGGGCCGTTTACGCGATATCGAAGGAATTGGAGGCGGAAGGACTTCCCTTGAAGATCAAAACAAGGTGGACCGACCAACAAAAGAGAGAGAAAGCAGGGCTTGCGCTTCGAAATAATAGGCGACAAGAAAAAGGTTTAACTTTACATCATTCTATTCATCTATTCAATTCATCATAAGGGGGGGGAGGGGAGCGTTTAACTCAGTAATGGAGAAATTAAGGAAAGGAAAGGAAATTACTCACATACCGTGGCCACTTTAGCAGCTGGCAGGAGGTCGGTTACCCTCGGCAGTCCGGGATCGGGATCGTCGAAACCCCATCGTCATGCTCTTTCGTCTTTCCTCGACGACGTTTGGTGGGTGATACCGAAGCTCGACTCGATCCTTGTGGTAACACTTTGACGGGGAACCGTCTCGGGATATTCTGGCGCTGCTCTCCTGGCCGTCCCCACGACAGTGGTAAGTCCGGAGCTGCTGTCCCAAGCTGAGAAAGGGCTATTCAACGGCCCTAACAAGGTGATGGCGGGATGCACACGGGGTGAGATGGTAACACTTTCGTCTGGCCGGCCGATAATGGGGCGACGGAATGGCACAACGGCGATTGGATTCGTTCACTCGTTGAAAGTCTATCGGGATCAAAGAGCACTTTTTCACTCGATTCGACGACCGACACTTGAGTTAAACTAAGTTCACTACTGGTAGAGTAAAAGAAAATATTAGAAAAGTCGCGCACAACTGACGGTGACTGTTTGCGTTCACCTAATAGAGGCCGATTCTGGGATGACCGGCAGTTTTATCTCCCTCTCGGTGGGTGACAGTCAGCTGTTCGCTCGATGACATTGACGGTTGGTAGCAAGTGGTAGCGGAGTAGGGATGTTCAGGATAGGATAACGGGGGTTTAAATTCGATATAATTTTTTTGTTTCGTTAAGTTTATTTAATTCATTTCAAGTTCAATTCCAATTCATTAGTTTATTTAATGTGCCTTTAATTCTATAAAAAATATTTCAAATTGCGATAAGCCCTAATAATAAGAATAAAAACTATTTACAACGATAAATTATGTACAAAAAATGTAACCTTTTTTGAAAGGTTACAAAGATCGTCCTAAGCACCCGACGTTCGAAGACTCCGAGTGCTTGCAGGTCCTCCACGTTTTATGCCCGTAAAGGACCACCGGTCTAATCAGCGTTTTGTACATGGTACATTTGGTGCGTGGACGAATCGTTTTTGACCGCAGGTTCTTCTGGAGCCCATAGTAGGCACAACTTCCACAGATGATGCGTCTCCGATTTCACGGCTAACATTGTTTCACTTTCAATCGAAAATCAGCACGTTTTGCCACTTCCGCGAAAAATACGTGCACTGTATCCCGAACTTGGTGTGAGAATGAAGCTGGCCAAGTTGCAAAGACTTGCTTGTATATCAATGACAGATGCAATGAACAGTACACCATCGGTTGCCTTGGATGGATGCCCTTCTTAATATACTGCCTTTGCAACAATTCATTAAACTGCAAGCTGCAAAAATGCCTTGCAGTTAATTCGTTATAATAAAATACTAGATGGTGATTTGATTGGTCACATGAAGATCATCACGGAATTCAATTTGAATTCAGATATGAAAACAATACAAGATTGGATGACAACGAAGATCAACTATAATGTTCCCTTCAAAGTGGTGAAACCAAGTCGCTATATTTGGGATTCTGGTTGGCCAAGTTTACGTCCAGGTTCTATTGTATTTTATACCGACGGGTCAAAGATGGGCGACAATACCGGAGCTGGAGTTTTCGGCCCTGGTATCAGCAAGGTAATCGCTATAGGGCGCAGTCCCACTGTTTTACAAGCTGAAATACAAGCCATCATTGACTGTACAAATGTCTGTCTCAAAAGAAACTAGGTTTGCAAAGATCTGTATTTTCTCGGACAGTCAAGCAGCTTTAAATGCTCTAAAGGCATTCACATGTAGATCAAAGTTAGTATGGGAATGCATTTTTTTTCTCTAAAGCAATTTGCCAGTAGGAACGAAGTTACATTGACCCAGTACAGCCTGGCCATTGTGGAATTGAGGGGAATGAAATCGCCGGCAATCTAGCAAGACAGGATGCAGCTTCGAGCTTTGTCGACCCTGAACCGTTCTGTGGTGTTCCTGAGTGCACTCTCTGGATGAATCTGAAACATTGGAAAATGTCCATGGTAGAATCCAATTGGAACGCCACGGATACATCCAAGCAAGCGAAAAGATTCATAAAACCCAGTCTAGTTAAAGCCCGGTCTATACTCAATCTTAATAAAGGAAATCTTAGGATAATAACTGGCCTGACGATCGGTCACTGCCCAAGTAGGTATCATCTTAAAAAGAGGAAATATCAAATCCTCTGAGTGTCGTTTTTGTCAAGCTAAAAACTCTGCAACTGCGGAGCATTGCTTGATCAAAGAATTTTATCATTTGGAAATGGGTTATTAGAGCCCTTTTTTTTTTCCTTCTAAGCAATGGGGGGATAATCTGCTCAACAGACTCCGGACCGAGGTCCGGGAGTGTGGGGTTGGGGACCATTTACTACGTACAAGCAGTAAACAGGACTACACCCCCGACCCACTAAACCATTTCCATTGCCGCCAAACCCTTCGTCTCTCCGGGACCACCAAGAAGGCATTGCTTCGGAGAGGGGCTATTGCACATCGCATCCTCCAGGTTAGCTGCGTAGCCATGCAGCAACGAACATCGATGACACGCTTATGGGGGTCCACCAAGGTAGCATGCTGGCGCATTGCCAGCTTCCCGGGTGGCCCTCACCTCCCGTTGTCCGCTGAAGGCGGGCAGGGTCGACCACTAAGCCCGCGCCCAGCTGCACCGCAGGTATCAAGAACTGATACTGCGGGCTTCGCAATTTGACCTACTGAAGGCTCAGGCCCTATCAGCTAGCACGAGCTGGGATTGCTGACGAAGGGGCCTCCACCTGCCCCGAACAACCAGAGGCTCGTACCCACCCAGTAGGCCGGCGCCACGACAGCAGCGCTACCAGGATGTTCTCCCCGCGGCCACTTAATCGCTGTAAGGGTCGATTTCGACCGTAGGGCACCGGTATGACCTACGTAGCCGACTGCGAACCCTTGGACCACCTGTTGATTAGCGTCTGCACTAGTCACTCCTCGAGTCCACACGCCACCTCCTTTGGAGTTCCGAGACGATGTGGGTGATAGCCGATGAAACGGCATTCCAGCCAAACTCGTCTGCACACATCCTCTGGACCAAATTGTCCGGAGTCGTGTCCCGACCGCATGTGGCAAACATGCGGTCACGCATTGTGCGGAAACGCGGGCACACGAACAAAACGTGTTCCGCCGTTTCCTCTAAACCTGCACAAACTGGACATTCGGGAGAACCCGCATGACCGAAACGGTGTAGATATTGTCTAAAGCATCCATGACCCGAAAGGACCTGTGTTAGGTGGAATGTTAGTTCCCCATGGCGCCTATTGACCCAGATATCTAACCTCGGAATCAACCTGTGAGTCCACACTCGCTTGGTGGAACTGTCCCACGCACGCTGCCATTTGACCATGGAGGGCAGTCTGGCAGTCCTGCGTATGCCTCTTGTGCCGCGCATTTCGAAGCACTCTATGTCTTCCATGATAAGGATACCAATAGGCATCATACCGGTGATGACACAAAGTGCATCGTGTGACACGGTACGGTACGCGCTCGCAACCCTCAGGCACATTAGCCTATAAGTACTCTCTAGCTTGCTACGGTAGCTATCGGTACTCAAAGCCGTGCCCCAAGCCGGGCCACCATACCTCAGTATGGATGAGGCGACACTGGCCAGAAGCTTACGCTTGCTGGCGTACACCGCAGAGCTATTGGACATCATCCGGGACAGTGCCACAATAGCTGTGGAGGCTCTCTTGCAGGCATAATCGACATGGCTACCGAAGGTAAGCTTGTCGTCGATCATCACCCCCAAGTGTTTGACGGAGCGCTTCGAAGTGATTGTGCAGTCGCCTACACTGATCACCGCTTGCTGCGCCGACTTTCGGTTGTTGACAACAACAGCCTCCGTTTTGTGGTGAGCCAATTCCAGTTTCCTGGAGCTCATCCACTCCTCCACAATTGCGATCGAGTGGGCTGCAGTCAATTCCACTTCTTCGATCGATTCACCGTAGACCTCCAGCGTAATATCGTCGGCAAAGCCAACGATGACCACACCCGCCGGGAATTTTAATCTCAACACCTCGTCGTACATGACATTCCATAACACCGGACCCAGGATGGAACCTTGCGACCCACCTCTGTGTCATAGACTAATACCCGATTCTGGAAGTAACTTCCGAGAATCTTGTACAGGTACTCGGGTATCCCCAGACGCAGGAGCGCATCAGCAATAGCCGCCCAACTGGCACTATTAAATGCATTCCTTACATCCAGAGTCACTACTGCGCAGTAGCGAATACCCCTCCTCTTACGCTGGAGTGCTATCTCAGCGGTTTTCTTAACCGCCAGAATAGCGTCTACAGTGGACCTCCCTTTCCGGAAGCCGAACTGGTTGCCTGAGAGACCATTTACACCCTCGGTGTACCTCGACAGTCTGTTGAGGATGATCTTCTCGAGCACTTTCCCCACCGTGTCAATCAAGCAAATTGGTCTATACGCCGACGGGTCACCGGGTGGTTTCCCCGCCTTTGGCAATAGTACCAGGCTCTGCCTCTTCCACGCATCTGGAAATACTCCCTCGTCCAGGCATATCTGCATAGCAGATCTGAACATACCGGGAGCCTCCAAGATTGCGACTTTGAGGGCCAGGTTTGGAACTCCGTCCGGACCTGGTGCCTTCCCCATGCTTAGGGATTTTGCAATCCCTACAAGTTCCTCATCAGTTACTCTATCCTCATCACCAGCCCCAATCCCCGGCTGTCCTACAAAAGGAGGCCATGGGCTAGGGTTGTGGCGCGGGAAGAGCCCCTCGATGATCCCCTCCAGCATCTGTGGAGACTGCTCCGTAGGAGCAATTGCACCTCTTGTCTTCGCCATTACGATCCTGTAGGCATCACCCCACGGGTTCGCGTTGGCACTCTGACAGAGTCCCTCGAAGCAGGCCTTTTTGCTTGCCCTTATCTCAGACTTCAGCGCGACTTTGGCAGCGGTGAACACCGCCCGTCGTTCTTCACGCTCCTGCTCGGTACGTGCTCGCTGCATCCGTCTCCTGGCCCGTAGGCAGGCACGGCGCAGGTTCGCAATAGCTTGAGTCCACCAGTATGTCGGTGGTCTCCCATTCCTAGGGTGGACTTTTCTAGGCATGGTCGCATCGCATGCACGCGTAAGCACCGCTACCAGTTCGTCCCCGCTTAGGCCGAGTAGGTTACGCTCACGGCGGAGCGCCTCCCTAAGTACTTCATCATTGAAGTACGATGTCTTCCACCTACGAGGGCTTGGCCTTGACCTAGCCGCTTCCTCAACCCGCTGCCTGCTGTTGTTGTAGTCGATACTGTAGCGAACCGCCAGGTGGTCGCTGTGAGTGTAGCCATCGTCTACCCTCCAGTTCGAACTACTCGTTAGGCCAGGACTACAAAAAGTAACGTCGATAATCGACTCCGCTCCGTTACGGCTGAAGGTACTTTTGGCACCAACATTAGCCAGATCGACATCTAGCACGGCCAGTGCCTCTAGCAGGATTTGACCTCGCTGGTTCGTGTTACGGCTTCCCCATTCCACGGCCCAGGCATTGAAGTCACCCGCTATTACAACTGGCCTTCGCCCTGTCAGCGCGGTCGTCATACAGTCCAGCATCTGCGTGAACCGCTCGGTCGACCAACTCGGAGGCGCATAGCAGCTACAGAAGAGGACCCCGTTTACTTTGGCGATCACGAAGCCCTCGTAGGTAGTAGACACCAACTGCTGGACAGGGTATTTACCCGTTGTCCATATCGCCGCCATTTTTCCGGATCCATCCACGACCCAGTTGCCGTTGCCGGCGGGTACTCGGTATGGGTCCGATATGATGGCGATGTCCGTCCCCCACTCAGCAACTGACTGGTACAGCAGTTGCTGAGCTGCGTCACAGTGGTTCAGGTTCAGCTGCGTTACCTGCACTGTGATTTTTCGTTGATGGCTCGTTTGAAGGTCGGGCACCTTGAGCCTCCCGTTGGGTGATTGTTGTTCACGGACTTGCCGGAACAAATCAAGCACTTGGGAGGGTTCTTGCAGCCTAGTGCCTTATGACCTTCCTCACCACAACGCCTGCACAACTTAGTCCTATCAGGGCCTTTACAGCCCCAGGACTTGTGTCCAGGTTCCCTGCACCTAAAGCAGATCACTGGTTGCTCATGTATGTTCAGTGAACATACTGACCAACCAACCTTGATCTTACCTACCTTAGCGGACTTATTTGCGTTTGCCACAGGTAGGTGTACTAAGGCCACCTGAGTACCTGCCGGACCTTTCCGTAGCTGAACGGCGGTGGTGGGCACCTGCACTTCGCACTGTTGCCGCAGTGCCGTGACGAGCTCTTCTGCGTTAGTGATCTCGTCAAGGTTCATCACCTTCAGAGTCACTGACTGCGTCAGAGCCCTCACTTCAACACCAGCGCCAAGGACCTCTTCCGCCAAACTTTTGTAGGCGGCGCCCTTGCGCTCCTTGTCGCGCTTAAGCTCGAGGATCATTTCACCTGTACGAGTGCGTCTGACACTGCGTACGTCGGCTCCTAGATCCGCAAGCTTCGCGTCACTGCGCATCGCCTTCAGGACTTCCGAGTACTTGGACTCTTCCGTCTTGATGATGATCGCATCACCCTTTTCGCGCTTGGCACCTACCCTCCTACCTTTCTTAGGTCTGGTATCCCTGCGCTCCTGTTTCTCCTGTTTCTTCTTCTTCTTCTTCCTCACTACTGTTGTCCAGGGGGCGTCCCCCCCCTGCTCCGCCCTGACCTGTGGTGATGGAGGACCTCTCAAAGGTCGCAACCCCCTGTTCCCATCACTCCGTGAGGGGCCAGCCTTTTCGGGCCCACCCTTCTCGGCTTTCCGGGACGCCTGGCTGGGGTCCGATTTTCCGGCACTTCTGCCGGTTTTCGGGGTCAGTATCCGCCTGGCCTTACGAGCGCCGCCGGGTAGCTCCTCCCCTGACGGCTGCCTCGCGCGCTTTTGCGATTGCTTGCTGTAAGCATTCGCTTCCACGCTTTTGGGGCTGCCCGCGAAAACGAAGGGTTCCGTCTGGGTAGACTTCGGCACCTACGGTTCCACGGGTTCTGCCGCAGCCACAGTCACCATGGGTTCAGCATGGTTCTGCTTGGCCGCCAACATTGACTTACGAAGTCTAAGCAAGGCCTGCTTGAGGTCCTTGCTGATGTTAGACTTCGAGGACGCAAAGTCAATTATGGAGTCGAGCTGTTGTGCAGCCACTTCCATCGCAGAGAGCCCATCTCTACTTTTATTGATGGCCCTCATCAACCACGCTCCATCCATAACTTCACCCGATGCGTTAGCCGGGGATGAAATATGGGTTCCAGCACTGGCACTACGTGCACTGCTGCCTCCTCCTGCTTCTACTCTCCTCAACGGAGATCTAGCTAGCCCACTTCTTGCGAAGGGGTTCGCTTCCCTACTACTGCTACTACCTGCACTACTACTATTGTTTTGATTAGATATTGTACTCATTTTTGAATCCCACGAGTAGCACGGGAAAAGAGGTCCACCACGCCAGAGCCCTGCATTAACGCGGTAAGGGACAAAATACTGTGAGGGGTGCCCAGGTGCCCCACAGGCTCCGTTAATGGCCGAACATCTTTTTCACCCCTTCGACCATTCATTCCTCAGCACGGTTTTTCGCATCACACCTTGAATTGGGGTTACCCCGTTTGGTGGACTCTTACCACCGGAACGGGTTGTCCGTAGTTCTATTCTGGACGCCGGAACTACACGGCCAGAGCCCTTGGAAATTTGGTAATGTAGTCCTAGTAGGGTAATATACTTTATAAAACGAGTTGTGCCCAGTTGGGACAGTGTGACACAACCAATGTCTATAACATCTCAATTGTGAAAGGATATTAAATATTTTGATTATTTGAATTTTGATGAGCACCAAACAAAATATGGGTCACACCACAATATTCCTTAATAATGGAAGCAGTGGTTAAAAGGCTCTACAGACGAGGAAAAAAAAATCACATTCCTGTGCGAAACATGTCAAAACATACTACGTGATACTACCTCCACTAAGAAAGCATTTACCTTAAACGCGTGAATTTGAGTGGTCTGTGGTTTCTCTAACGTTACATTGTACCAGAAAAGAAATGTTTAAAAATCTATCAAAGAAAAATGAACGGTAATTACTTACCTTTAGTGTAGTGCACTCAAGAATTTTCCACAGCAGATCTCGGTCTGGACTGATGTTTTCCGGAAACAGTTGCACCAGTGGATACGTCTCAGTGAAACATAACCGGCAGAATCCATCCCCATCTGAATCGTCCTTATCGATGGTTTTTTGTAGGACACTGAAAAATTGTTAATATGTTAAATGTGAATATACAGATTGTCGCCCATTCCAGTGAAGTGCGACCATTATTTTTTAAATTTCAAAAATCCTACCGGATATTCGGTTTTTGATCCATCCCGCTCCGATTGTAACGAACAAAGTTTGAAAAGTCCAAGTTTCGATTTGAGATTACTAAAAAATTGTGTGCCGAGTTTGAAAATAATAAACAAAAATCGTTCCCAAAGATCGACGCGATCCGCCGCGGTCTCACTGAAAACAAAGTTTGTTTGTCAAAATTGTTGTTGTTTGGTTTTTCGGTTACACCGTCCATACCAAGGTATCTAAAAGGGAGGTAATACGATGTGTCAAATGAACTCGAGACGAACATTTCTAAAGGTCCCATCAGACTTTTGCCTTTATCGGAGAAAATAAGCTTCGAAAAAATCGTGATGAAAATCAAATGCCAATTAGAATAGAAACATAAAATAAGAGGTTGTACTTCATTTCTAGACGCGAAAAAAGCTCAAAAATTCAAAAATGATGTTAATTCTGCGGAAAATCACATGTTTACGTTATTTTTGGATATTTTTATCACATGAGACCTTTTGCACTTTTATTGTCAGTTGGGACCTATCAAATGGGTCTTTATGAAATACCTTTGTTACTTGGGACATTTGTAAAACTCAATAAAAGCTGGTAAATTTTGATTAAATTTGTAAAGAATAATGCATTCCAATAAAATTTATGTTAACTAGAGTAAAATATTTTAAATTATTGGGCAATAGTGAGGTATTCAAAAAAAAAAAAAAAAAGATTTCTGTGTTATATATTTTTTCCTTTTGTATCAAAGGTATGCAGGGTACAGTCTATGATATTACTCATACACGCTTTAAGATAATAATGAGGGAAAGAGGATGGGATGAATATTACAAAAGGAGAACTTATCCAGTGCATATGAGTGTACGATACTGTTGAAGACTGCAAGTGGTAGCCGAAATTCGCGAATCTGTCAAAATATAAGCATTTGAGGGAGGAATTAAAATGTATTAATATTCAATCTACTTCAAATCTGAACATGCAGTTTTTTTTGCATACTTTAAAGAAGATTGCAAACAACAGACCTCGCAGAAGACATTAGATTTGTACTCACATCTTTGAACATGATGGAGGGTGACACTGAGAGTTCGAACACCTTAGGGCTTGTTCATATATTTCATAACGAACGAACATAACGAATTGACCATTTTGGACACCTACCCACCCCCACGTGACTCTTTTTGTATTGACACTCAACTATTTTTGTATGAGCCGTAACAATGTCATGCGACCTCTCACAACAATGAAACCGGGGGCAATCGAACACGACATGCTCCGCTGTTTCCTCTACAACCAGCAAATTGGGGCACGCAGGAGATTCTGAGTGCCCGAACCTATGCAGGTACTGTCTATAGCAACCATGTCCTGACAGAAACTGCGTCAGGTGGAAGTTCACTTCCCATGGATTCTACCATACCAATCTGACACATTTGGTATTAGTCGATGGGTCCATCTACCCTAGTTATCCCATTCCTGCTGCAGCTTCTGAGCGTTTCCTCTTTACACGTGTCGCGGACTCCTCTGGTACCCCTTTGGTTGAAGCATTGAACATCTTCCTTGATGATGAGCCGATGGGCGTCATCCCGGCTATGATGCACAGGCCTCTTTAGATACCGTCCGGTATGCACTTGCTACTCTTAAGCACATTATCCTGTACGTGCTTTCCAACCGCTTTAGGTTTCTGTTCGTTCTAAGCGCTTTTGACCAGATTGGTCCTCCATACCTTAGTATGGATAGCGCCACGCTTGCCAGCAGCTGCGTTTGCTGCCATTACAGCAGAGCTGTTAGACATCATCTCGAAAGCGCCGCTATAGCCGTAGATGCCCTTTTACAGGCATATTCAACGTGGCTAGCAAGCTCAGCTTGTCATCGATCATTACCCCAAAGATGCCTAAGGGATCGTTGACTCTATGGTGCAATCACCTACCGAGATAAGCGCCCTAAGGAGTCCCTATGAACAATAACATGAGTAATAGGTAACAAAGAACATTGTATTCTTGTGTTTTCTTCTGTTCAGTTATGTTTGTTCAAAACTTTTCGACAACATTATAACTACAACATTTTCAATGTTCTTACATCATAGGACAGCAATTTTTGCTCTGTAGAATTTCAACCGCTAGTTATTTGTTTTTAAGGAAGTCGGATAACTCTTTGGGAGATTTCATAGTCATTTCTTGGAAAAGAATCCTTCGATAAAACATTTGGAACTTTTTTGTGTGGATAGACCTATACCCCGTTTTTATGTTCTGAACTAGCTTTACATAGACATTCCACGGGATTTCCGTGCGTTCTGTTATATTGAACTTTTTAAATCAAGTCTTTCTTTCAATCGACTGTCCGAAGTACGACTTAAGCAAAGTCAATAATTTAAAAGTAACCATCAACTAATCAAGAAACATATGAATCGTTCAACACATTTAAATTGAACCTATCAGCAATTTTTTTTGCGTCGCTTTATGATTTTTTAGTGGACTTTAAATCATTTTGATGAAATCTTTGAAAAACAAAATGATGAAATTCTCGCTAAAATCGCCTTTTAAAATCGCGGTGGGTCAAGCCTTTTTTGACTTGTTTCATTCGATTCAAATCTATTTGTATTTCTTTTATCATCAGCTGAATCCTGTTGTAATTCTTACACTGATGGCTTTCAGTTAGTGTGATTTGAACTTACTTAAGAACAACACAACATTCACGAAACGAGACGCGAGACAAGACATAACACTTGTTCTTACTAACGTCAAAAAAGCTAGAAAAGTAATTTCAAGCTGTTTCTGTCGGTAGTACTAAACATTGGACTCGGAAAAAAGCGACACTTTGTTTTGAGTGTAACTTTCTATGCGTGGGTAAAACTTAATAACATTTTGGGTACGATAGTTCAGAGTGTTATGTTTATGTGTGTGAAATTTATCGCACATCTGTCCAGTAGTTTACAAAGATACATTCGAAACAAGAAGAGCTGCGCCAGCAAATATTGACCGCGGTGATCGATAATCCTGGTCAGTCGTACAGAGTGGATCGGCAAAAGCCTTGAAATCCACCATTGCAACCGTGTCCCGCGTTGTGGAGATGTTCCAGGAGACGAAGACCATCGAGCGGCGCGCTGGATGGCCAAACGTAATACCCAGAGAAGGCGCGGAAGATACAGGCGTACGTAGTGCGTTCGTCCAGCCAGACCATCAGGGGCTGGCGCTCGCCGTTTTCACAGGCAGACAAGGCGCCCAACGTACTCGACAAGCCAACACACGGCGCCAACATTGCTGTGCCCGGGAAGCGCTGTACCGTGCAGTCGCACTGGTCAAGCACAGCGTCTTGTCCTTCGTCTTTGACGCCCGGGACATCATCCAACGGCGGACTCCAACACAATCCGCGCGATATGAAGAAGAAGCTGACGAAACGCGCGGCACAAACATCTAAAAACAATGAGGAAAAACTCCGGGAGACAATCTCCGCTGGTCAAGCAGAAAGCGACTGGGCAAACGCCTCGTCCAAGATCCTCACTGAGCACGTGTTAAAAAACGAAATACGAGCACTTCAGCTTGGCGGGAGCCAACACATCTCAATAATAATGCAAAACCATAGCTATATCCATACGTTTTCATCTTAAACTATCTTGGTGTCAATCTCTTGTGTGTCTTCATTCTGTTCCGCAGCTCCCCAGTCTCTTATGTAAGTGTTATCGTCTTGTCTCGCTCATCCGCGTTTCGCTGGATTACTCTGCATGGCTTTCCTTGTAGGCTTCAATTTCTTTTATCGCCAGTCACGCAGTTTGCGAAAGAAAGTGCTCCATTTCCAAATGCAAGCTCTCTGTACGGCAAATTCTCTTCACCCATTCAGCTCAGGACATTTCTATTACCTTTTCTTTGAGCCTTATCTGAGCTTCTTGATCCCTTTCTCTAAATCCCCAGATTTCCATGAAAACAAAAAAGTACCATCATCTTTACACGATATAACCTTATACCCACCCTGCTACCGGCACGTCGATCACTCCAGGAACATCCACAGCTCCTTAGGACAATCTACGATCAGCATTCACGCCCTACCTACGCACAAACACTCCGAAAGAACACAATCATCCGCGATCATCATAGCATGCACATCTGCGTAGTCCCTCGACCAGATGGAAACTGCGCAAAACTTTCCGCCTCACAGTTCTCGTTCGTACATGACCGGAACCATCCATCACAAACATCAACCCCCTCTCACCAATTCCACACCTTAGATCATCCCCCAAGACATCCGCTCGCTCTCTCAACAACTGTACATCTTATGTCTTCCCAACTGCTATCTCAAACCCGCAATGCGAAAAGACTCGCAGCACCAGCTAATGCACCACGCACTTTCTCCGGTTTTTCGCGGGTTTCCGCCGTTCCTTTGCCCCGTACAGCAAGCAGCATCAAATTAAACTCTGCTTTATCGTATCCGCAATGGACCTGAATCGCTCTTGTTCGTTAGGCTAATCCGCATTTCAATTACGTTTGCACACACACAGCGAAATCATTACCGCGATTCCGAATCTATCCTTCAACCACTCCATATTTCGATCAATCTCACCTTCGCGCGGCATCGGCTGCCCCGAACAGTCACCGACCAGTGGAGAGACGAACACACTCCAGTGTTACACGTTGCCACCGCTGATGGTTGCAAGCCCTCTTGCTTGTGTTGGTTGCGCTCAAGCGATATGTCCACGTTCCAAGCTGGCCCAAGCCTCAGACATCCTGGGCATCACTTCCTAATACGCAAGCTCGCCATCTGCTCTGTCTCCTCTATGGTCATCCTTCGGACTCTATGCTCAATCGACCGTCGCACCACTGCCTTGACCGGACAGGGACTCGGTCGTCCTGGTTTACCAAAGCTCCTCCTACAGACGCCGAACTCAGCAAGTCCCAACATCCCACACAAAATGAACCTTCGGTCGATCCCCTCACTCTTCCACTACCAGCCAAGTACGACTCCTCTCTTCTATTCCTTCGAGCCCGCACTTATCTCACAACTCCTCTAATCGCCGATCATCCTCCCACTCTTTACCATCACCGGGATACCGCCGTTGTTGCCCCGATCAGAATCCCCGCCCCCCCACTCCGCAACAGTCTCACACACACGCACGCGCACCCGGCAGATACACTTATAATCACGCACACATCCGTCCGGCACCCCTCTCCTCCTACCCACGCACTTCATCATCGTAAATCATGAGTCATTTACATATTATCTAGTGTACACCGTTTGTTGCATAATTGAGGCGTTCAGAGCATACTTTTGGGCTTTTAATCAATGAGCCAATGAATGATTTATCTTTAATTCCAATAATCAAAACTATAATGATAATGATTAAAATGACTTTGGAGATTCCCTAACGCCTTGAAGTTGCAACGAATACATACACACGATCTTCGATTTTATGTTTGACTTGTGATTAATGATTATGATTCTCAATAAAATAGGCCATCTCTATGATTATGATTAATGATTAATACTTCAATTTTTGTGTGTAATGATTGGCATTTTTGATTTATCTAATCATTAATCATTATCATGAATAATTTTCATGAATTCATCATAACCGCTCTGATCCTGAGATACCCCAAATAATAATTGCGATGTGCACTAGCGCCGCTGGTGGCGGAATTCCGCATTTCTAAAGGAATATACGTGTGGTTCCGGACAAGGATTACTTTATATATGACATTATCTACTTAGTATTCATCAAAGCCTACTACAGTTTGGCCATCTTGACAACACATCGTCCTCGATGTAAACTGCAACTCCAACGTCATCTTTTTAGGTCTTCAACTTGGTCTCCAACTCTTTGACTCAGTCATCGATGTTGTATGCTTTGACAAACGTCAATTCACGATTTCAACTTCAAGCTCCTTTTTCATTCGTTACTCCTCTCCTCCAAGGCTTCTTAGAAGGACAGTAAATGCTCTACTGATCTTCCAGACTCCAATTTGTACTTTCAATTCATTTTCATTGTTTGACATCGTTGCGTGGTTTATGGAAATACTGCAAATCCCTTTTTACATGTTCGTATAGCTACTTGAAATTTCGATTCCACTTTCCAGAAAACTGAGGTTTCGATCCCACTTCTAAACTAAAGGAAGATACGTGTGGTTCCGGACAAGGATACTTTATTATGACATTATCTTCTAGTATTCATCAAAGCCTACTACATTTCAATGATCACCTTTGTTAGCCTTAATCTACTGAACATTTTTGTAAATGAACATATGACCCTCTATTTCAAAGATAATCATCGTAAACGATCGTAAAAAGTGGTGGGAGTGTATCGTGATCAAACGTCAAACATCCACCGCAAAATCGCTAGTGTTTGGAGGTTGATTTTAAACCTCCAACTTGCCAAATAACCTCAAATCATCACCTCCAAGTTAGTTTCTAATAGCCTCCGTTATATGAAATATGGTGGCGCGTCGATCGTCGCAAGTTTATCGTTAAACTCAATAACATTTGAATTTTATATCCACTGTGGAAATTTTTAAGCAGATTACAGAAAACTACTAGATATTACACAGAAAACTACTAGATAATGATATCTATGTAATACCAACTCACCATTTGTCAAAAAACATTTATTTTGCGATTGGATGTTTATGCTTGATATTACAAGTGGTAAAAACAAATAGTATGCTTGGCAAAATATATGTTTGAGTGCATGTTTTGAGAAAGTTATCCAATGCTAAAACGCAAAAGTGATCCATATCTGTGTGTGATCCATAACTGTATGGACATGGCATACAGTTTAGCTATCTCATTACGTCTTTTTCAAAATCATAGGGTAAGGGAAGCCTAGCCAAAAATAAATTAGGGGTGGCCTAACCCTCCCCCTGACGGTTTAGGATTCTACTTTTCTCGCTGTGGAAGAGGCTGTGTAATATGATCGTTTATGCGTTAAATTCAAATTGTTTGAGGTCGAAAAAAAGGGGGAACCCTTTTCCTGCTAAGAAATTCTGAACTACTACGCTTTTGGCAGGTACAGGTGGATCGTTTCAAACTTTTAATGAATGAAACAAACCCAAGATTCTACATTAACTGAAGAGTGCAAAACTGGTTACGATTTGCAGCATTGCAAGTCACCACAGAGAAATTGTGAGTAAGGCATCCAGTTGTTGCACCTGCGCGCATCGCTCGCAAATGGTTCTGAACAAATTTGCAGCAAACACAAATAAATCAGCTCCAGCTCAGATGCATTCAGTTCAATGTTATGATGTGCGTTGCACTGCGAAGCCCGCCGGTTCGTCGTTTCGTAGGTAATTAGCTCCCGCGGCCGAGAGCGGGTTAATTCTTCGAGACACACATGGGACACATCGCTGTAGATGTCAGGTTCCGTATGGTCTCGTGATTTTACTGACTGGCCACTGCTCTTTAAGCAAGGCCAGATCAAGACGCTGTTACATCGCTTTGGTCAATCGTCTGGCCAATTTAGATCAATTTTGCAAAGTCACAACCAACTCGCGATGCACAAAGTATCTC
>NW_018734873.1:155990-206929 GCF_002204515.2 Aedes aegypti
TGGTACCTTGATTAGCAAGTGCCTTAATTTTGTGTGTTTTGTAACTCGACGGTCCCTTCATATCGAGTATAGACAGTTGACTGTACCCAAGTAAGGTGCCTTGATTTTGTGTTCTGTAACTCGATACCTCCCTAACTCGATGGTCTCTTCAATATCGAGTTATAGAGAGTTGACTGTATCTACTGATGCATTGATTTATAGCGGTATCGTAGACTTATAAAAGCATGATGTATGAACAACTTAAGGAACTTAAATACAGGTCGGACTCGATTATCCGGAGTATGGATTTTTTTTTCACTCCGGATAATCGAATCCTCCGGATAATCGAATCACTAAGTAAATTGAAATCTACGATAGAAGAACTTAAATATTATTACTTTTTGTTGTTTTATTTATATGATGTGGTGGCGTAACCAGAAAATATTTCTAGGAACAGTAGGGGTCTTTACAAGGAAAATATTTTTTTTGACCAGCATACACAAAAAAACACTTTTTCAAACCCCCCTTTTCTTAAATACGTTCAAAACTGCAAAACCATTCATATTGTATATTGCAATACCAAATTATCTCAGAATTATGCATAAAATTGAAAAACAAGAACATCAAAAAACAAATTCCGGATAATCGAGTCTAAAATTCCGGATAATCGAATCCCGGATAATCGAGTCCCCGGATAATCGAGTCTCCGGATAATCGAGTCCGACCTGTATCTAACAAGTTGTAGATTACAGTCAACCCTCCCTAATTCGATATTGAAGGACCATCGAGTTAGGGAGGTATCGACTTACAGAACAAAAAATCAGTGCAACTACGATCCAAGGGACCATCGAGTTAGCCATGAAAAATCAACTTTTTACTATGATTCTCTAACTCGATATCGAGATACGGGATATCGAGTAAGGGAGAGTTAACTGTAATATCAAGTTGTGAAGAATTGATTTTATGTTTCGCGTGATCATTCCAGATTAATGATATTAGTATAGGTAATAAATAATACAGAGCAAAGCATATAAGCTTGCCATATGTAATCAACTAGTGATAAAGAACCTCGATTACCCTGTCCGATTACATATCGATTTGTACCACATTGTACTGCAAAAAATATGTATTCGATGTATTTTCATGACCTTTTGATTGACGTCAATATATTACCTAAATAGGTAGGTATTAGACCTATGAAGTCATAGATATTTAGAATTGTATGTGGATAGCTTGCAGTCAAACAGTTCTGACTAAGAACTTCATCAATCAACAGAAAAACACAAATGTTATCGCATCTTGACAAAAGTAATAGAATCTTTTCAGATGTTCGGCAGTCCCTTCTAAGCACCATCCAGAAACCTACTACAAGTTCTGCTACACCCGCTTTGCGATGGATCGATATTTTATATGGCGTCTTGCCCATTCCACAGAGTGGCACCAAACTCACCCTGAACAGTCGTGCACTCGTAGATCTTTTTGAGCAATAATTTATTGGCTTCGTACGAGGAACCGTCCGGGAACAGCAGGCTCAACTCCGCCTGGCCTTCCGCGCAGCAAAGACGGCAAATTTTGTCGACCGCCGATTGGCCAACACCGGAGGTCGCATTTTCTCCGTACGCTTGGCAGCAGCTGCAGCTGCAGTATCCATTTTGTTGTCTTGATCGTTCAATATCTCCGCTTCTTCACTAATGCACACCCCGAAACCGAACCGTATCTACAGTGCGCGCGAGCGGACCGTGAACCGAAATCATCAATGTGGAACACACACGGAAACAGGCCCCGACTTGAAATCTACTTGAAGTGAACGAAGAGCGAAAACCACCACACAACGATATGAGTCAAGTCTATAGATCTTCAACAACGCCCAGCGGATCCATTTTCTGAAGAACTACTCTCTACCTTCACCGCACTGCACAACCGCTTGCTTCGTTCGTTCGTAACTCCGGTCCGTATGTCTACTCACTTCAACGCTAGGCAGGACAATAAATTTGGTTCGTCGAACAGCTAGGGGAAAGACGAACATCAACCAGCCCTCAACGGAGTAGGCCGTCGTACCTGCTGCTGCTGCTGAGCATGTGTAACGACGACGACGCACAAGAAGGCATACAAGAGCACGAAAAACGACAGGCGTTCAATATCCTGAACCGTGGCGAAACTTGCCTTCTACCGCAACACTTTTGACCCGGAATTTTCAACGCTCCATCCCGTCAGAATGAATCTGAATTTTATCGGAATTCTTTCTACACCTTTCATCGACGCTTTGAACACCAGATTAGAACAACTTCGATCCACCTTTCATCGTAGATTTTGTCATTTTTTTCACGAGCACTTTGGATCAACTTTAGCTTCTGTACGCCACTAACACACAAATTATCCCTTCGCATGACAGAGAGTACCGACCGCCGCGAACAAGAGAAAGAGAGAAATATATTCGCGGCTACGCCGAAACAAAACGAGATGTTCTACTGGAGCGCTCGCACTCACGGACATCTCGTAAGGAACTGTCATCGTGTGTGTGGAAAAAAAGCAAAACATATTTCGCTCCTTGTTCTTTCTTACGGAAAACCGAGAAAAACAACATCAGGAACTTTCGATGCCACCAAGGTGTGTATACTTGTTGGTGATCTGTCTCACTCAGTTTGTGGAGAAAAGTAGCAGCAGGGAGAGGGGAGGAGATTTTCCCTTGATGTTGCGGGCCGTTTTGTTTTAAAAACTTCGCCGGCAAATTTGTAAACAAAACGGCCTGCAACAGACGCAAACCATTTTTAACATTCCAGATTCGGGACTACGAAGCTGCTGATGTTTTCTTCGGTTTTCTGTGAGAAAAACAAGGAGAGATATATTTTCTTGCTTTTTTTCACGCACACGATGACAGTTCCTTACGAGGTTTTCCATGGGACTTATCCACGGTCTTCTTTTATCCCTCGACTTTCTTTTTCTTTTCTGCTCTAAATGCGGCAATGTTTACATAAAATGACATCAGGGACCAACATCCGAACGACGAATGTTCATGAAGTGGATGAATGCACAACGAAATCGTTCATTTTTTGTAAACACGGCCCGCAGTAAAGGTGTTCTTCCCGATGGAAGAAGCAGCGTGACTTCATTGTAAATTAGTTCATAAGGCGAGTGCTTTGTAAATCTCGTTTTGTTTCGTAGTCCGCGAATTACCTCAGATATAGAGTCCTTGGTAGTCACTTCGTTCGATGCAAAAAATGGACACGGAAAATAAAATCTGATGCTTGATTACACCGCCATCCTATACACTGTACGACAAAAGCATTTCTTTAATGGGTAAAAAGTACCCAGTCTCATAAAAACTGGGGTACTGCGGACAGACTCAATAAGGCAATCTGACGTTTAATCTCCTTTTTCTATTTATCTGGTGTTAGTATTTAAGGTAGAGAGATGCGACGATTTCTTCAGTGGATACGAGTAACTGACACTGAAGAAGACTGCAAGTGGTAGTCGAAATACGCGTATCTGTCAAAGATAAGCATTTAGGAGCGGAATTTAAAAGGTACACGATACTCCATCTACTTTTAAGTTTCTCTAAGATTTTCAACTTTTGCTATCTAACCACTACTTTCGCCACTCCGCTGTATGGAGAGAAAAAGTGACTTAATCACGAATCAAAACAAAACACTACTTGAGTCAATTTTACACTGGTACAAAAACGTCGAAAGTAACTGAATAACTTGATTATCATTTGAGGAACTCCCTAGTTTTTGAATGTTGAGCTTATTGTATGCAAAATTTAAGCAATGTGCACAGCGAAAAAATGTCAAAAAGGTGATTCATTTTAAAAACAGTTCTAGAAGATAGGTTATGATTCTTCTCAATTTATTTATTTATACCGTATGGAAGTTACTTACGTCGATTTTGAAAAAGTAATCGAGATTTGATGGCTTTTGCTGGAAAGAGAAGGGTGTGATAGCCTTATATGCTGGTAATCGGGAGCCTGATTGCCGGAGCCAAAACATTTTGAGATCATGGTTATGTGGCTTGCAGAGCCAAACAATGGAGAAGTATTGCTAATCTCAGAGATAAAAATTATATTTTTTTTTGTTACACATTATTCAGTATTCTGAATAATATTTATAAACATTTTTATATGTGTCGGTTCTTCTTGGCATTAACGTTCCTACCAGGTCCGTCCCACTCGGGCTCAGATTGGGTACCACTTCTAGTACTGCCATTTGGTCCCTCGGTAGTGCAAAAGATACCCAAGTTTGACAGTTTCGCAGTACACCTTTTCACGGCATTCTAGATTACCTTAATGAGCCATAAAGTTTTGGGCAACTGCAAGGGACAGGAGGTCTTTAATTTGTCTTTGTTCCTACTGGGACTGGACCACCCAAGTAACATTTAAAGCTGAACAGCAAGAGTAATGTCTGAACATTTGCTGATTAATGCGTGTACAAGGCTGAACACCGTGACAGGTGAACAACAATTTGAAGAAAAAGCTTATTAAACTCTTTTATTCAGCAGTACATTCAAAGCTGAATATCAAGTTGAACAAACTATTTTCCATCTACAGTTTTCGCTTTTGTTCAGTCAACCTGAATGACATTGATTTAAAGTAGATGAAAAAAACCGAATTTAGTACTACCATGACCCCACAGTTATAGATCATTATAGTATATTCTGATGGTCCGTTCGTTAGTCATATATCCAATTTCGTTGTCTTCTATTTTGTGGTCTTGTTCTAAACATGCTTACGATTTGAGGCACCCCAGGTTCTGTAGTGAAGGGTAAGCAGAATGCATATATGAATAATAATATTTGGGAGAAAACATTGATACAATCTAATGTGAAATGAAATCAAAGTCATCTGCAGATTAAGGCCGATTTCTTCACCTTCGCTTAAGCCGTAAACCACGTTTACCCATACGATTAAACCAGGTTTAAGGCCCTAAGCGGTGGTGAAGAAACCGCTTATAAGCCCTATTCAAAACTTACTCGTTTGGCTGCGTACTGAGGATTTAGTTGACGTTCAATGGAGAGATATTTGAATGTGTGTAGACTATTCGAATGGAAAAAGCCAACTGTCATTCTTCCAGTAGAAATAGAGCAAGAAAGAGAATGTGTAAATGAAACGACAACAATGAGGTAACCGAAATCTCATGATTCGAGCGATCACTGGAAGAAAGCTGGGATCAGTTAATCGGTTATTGTTAAGAGCAACAGAAGTGTTGCAAATTGTGGTCCTCTTCCGTTTCACGGTTACGACATGGCGCAGTCGGTAGGATATTTCTGTTTCCATTTCTGCACATTTAACAATCTCACAACAGTAATAAATTGTCTTTTGACTTCCTCTTTTTCAACGAATACAAACTTTGGTTCAGCTACCGGCTGCACCATGTCGTAACCGTGAAACGGAAGAGGACTACAATTTGCAACACTTCTGTTGCTCTTAACAATAACCGATAAACTGATCCCAGCTTTCTTCCAGTGATCGCTCGAATCATGAGATTTCGGTTACCTCATTGTTGTCGTTTCATTTACACATTCTCTTTCTTGCTCTATTTCTACTGGAAGAATGACAGTTGGCTTTTTTCCATTCGAATAGTCTACACACATTCAAATATCTCTCCATTGAACGTCAACTAAATCCTCAGTACGCAGCCAAACGAGTAAGTTTTGAATAGGGCTTAATCTGCAGATGACTTTGATTTTCAACATTAGATTGTATCAATGTTTTCTCCCAAATATTATTATTCATATATGCATTCTGCTTACCCTTCACTACAGGTTCATTACTCATACATATTTAAGACCTTAGAACCATTCAAACGAAATTTCTTTCCTTTTCCATGGTTTGCTATTAATGACATTTCAGTACACGTACGAAAATAAAAACCAAAGTGGTCGGTGAAATAGTGAATTTCATTTCATGACATGCCGGTTCATTTCGCGAAAACAAAGTGGCCAGGTGTCATATTGTTTTCCAATGAACCAATGCACGGGTTCACTAATTTGACGCTTGAGCGGTGCCGAATTCACTAGTTGCCAATGGTCACATAAATAACACGGCACCGCTTAAACGTCAACTAGTGAACTTGTGCATTGGTCCATATGGCGGATCAACCAATGGACTTATCCAGGTCTTCTTTTATTGTCGATTTTATTTTTTTTCCGCTCTAAATGCGGCCGTGTTTACATAAAATGACATCCGGACAACACGCAGCGAACTGGACTATCGAATTTCATACATTTTGCCTTATGAAAGGGTTGAACGATTATGCAATACGAACGCTTTATGTATCGTTTTAGCATCACTCCAATTCAAGGCGTCGATTGGCGCGTGGTGCACGCTCGGGCCTATCCGATCGCAAGGTTCTTGGTTCGATTCCAGGTTGCCGCCGTAAAACGTTTTTTTGTTTTCAAATTCTGGGTTTCATAAGGCAAATTTATGAATTTCAACCCGATTTCTTGTGGCGAATTTTCATAAGGGGTTCCTATGTTTATCGATAGTCCATTTGCCTGAGTGAACATTCAGTGAAGAATGTTCACCGAATGAACATGAAGTGGATTAATGTGCAGCGAAATCGTTCATTTTCTGTAAACACGGCCCGCAGTAAAGGTTTTCTTCCCGCTGGGAAGTTGCAGCGTGACGTCATCGTAGATTAGTTCGAGACGAACATTTCTAAAGGTTCCTAACTAACATTTTTACTCAAATTGAGTTATCACTATTTTCCAAATCCTCAGCATAAAATTTAACGATTTTCATTTAAAAGTTAACTTTTTTTTATTTATTAACCTTAAAATTCGAAAAGAACAAAACGACCCAACTGCATTATCGATAATATCGGCCAGCTCTGTTGATGAGACATCTTGCTCGCCAAAGGTCCCATCTGTCATTTTCGATTTTTGTTTACAAAATTGCACATGGGACCTTTGGCATGCAAGCGAGCTCTCACAGTAATTTTGAGTTAAATTAATAAAAATGGATCCTACTCAAGACCAATTCCGGATATTCATACGTAAGTAAAGTTCAGTGCATTGAATAAGATTGAAATTTAAGGATGAATAAGTATTTCAGAAGCAGCATCACGTCGAAGCCAAAGATCCGCTGGCCAGCAGTCACTATGGTAGTCAACCTGCACCTCCGCAGAAAGATGATTCGTGCGATGAAAAATTCAAGCTACGGGAGAGTTGCAAATGCCGAACCTGCACCTTCAAAAAAGGATAATTCAGTTTTTAAGCTCTCTAAGAGGAAAAGCGCTGAGTCGCCACGAGCTGGAAGGAGCGCACTGGAACTTTTCAAAATGGTACGGAGACTCCACCGAAGGCAGCATGCTTGATCTTTTAAAAAACGGTGTGTTTAGGATTACGTAGATTATATTGCTTTCAACAGTTTCAGGTCAGGATGTGTCATCAGTGTCTACCAAATCAGCACGGCGCTTCGTTGAATTTCGATAGTTTGCGTCCAAATTAACTGCAGGACAGGTCAAACAATCCTTCAAAAACAGCAGCATTCATCGTGTTCCGTTTCATGAATGTTGCAAATGCCCGTACAAACGGATTGGATTTGCAACAGAATCACGCCCAAAGTACAACAGATGTAGGTTAACAGTTTTATCCAACACTCGAGTCAAAAGCAGTAAAGTAATTTTCTCGATGTAACAAATGGCACATACGTATAACGATTTTCCTTGCTTGGTTGTAGGCAATCTCTCCTTCTACGTAGCCAACGCCAACCCATATATTGTGCATCCCTGATAAATTCAGAAAAAGAACTTCGCTCAATTTCCTCTTCTTTATCAACGAACTTAAGGTAACACACGATAGCGATCATCGTGGCATGCATGAAAAATCTATGTTCAAACTATCGTTGAAAAGAAAATATTTCTGTCTTATATCATATCGGTCATTCGGTGATCTATCGGTCATATGCTTGCTGATAACAAGCATGTTGATATACTTTCAGTTCATCTCTGTCCGGTAGAACCGATATCACATCCCCAAAACTACAAAATTGATCATCGTTTATGGATAGCAAACAGTTGCACCTTAAGCACCGCCAACACATTTTCAATCGGAAGGATTTTGGCGCGCTCGAATTGACAAATCCTCCGTTGTGGTGAAACTTCTTCCGTCGGCGTGATGTTGGACTGTTTTCAAAACAGTCGAGATAAAAGCCGAGCCGGCAGAGCAATGACAGTTAGTTCGTTCAAAACTTCGCTTCGGAAGTCCA
This sequence comes from Aedes aegypti, assembly GCF_002204515.2. Taxonomy (NCBI): domain Eukaryota; kingdom Metazoa; phylum Arthropoda; class Insecta; order Diptera; family Culicidae; genus Aedes; species Aedes aegypti. The sequence continues at coordinate 164,173 of NW_018734873.1, forward strand.
ACCGGCGAACTCCAGATTGGTGCTGCGAAGTCAATATCGATTTTGAAGTCTCACTCTGCATCCACAAAGGAAATGATAAATCACTGAGAAAACTGATCAGTGATTCAACGGCTACAGAAGAAATTATCGATCTTGATTCGATTTCCAGTTACTGTAAAGAAAACGTCGTTAAAGCAAGTCACCAGCAGTATCGAAAAAAGGTTATTGAAGAAAGAGAGCAGATCAGCCCAAGCCTGGCTTCTACAAAATGCAAAGAAACAAAATATAATTTCATTGGATCATCCATACAATAAGGGGTCATTCACAAATTTCATAACGCTTTAGGGGGTGGTGGGGTGTCCGAACATTTGCATGCTCACTACATGCGGAGGGGACACGTCCCCCGACAATATTATAGAGAGAATGTGTGCGGATGCCGAGTGCTGGAATGCAGTAACTACGGCTGTCACTCACATTATGTTAGAATTGCAGCGTCTATGGCGCGCCGACCAAGAGTTGGCTGCAGAGGATTAGCCCTGCCGAGGCTGGTTCCTTGTAACATTGTTTTAAGTCGGCTAGGAGAAGCAGTTTGCCTAGGCTACTATCTGCTACACGTGTTGTGCTATATGCACTGGTCCCTTTCCCGAAAGAAATACCGTAAGGTGGTTCGGGGAGATGAGGGTTTGAGTCCAAGGGTCATGTCGATGCACTGTTCACCCACATTGAGCAATTCTAAATCAATTGCTCATGCACAGTGCATAGGCTGGTTTTAGGCGGGTCGTCGTTGGTGCGTCATCCCCGCATTCCCTGAGTTATCTTCTCAGGGGATCTGTTTGCAGATTTCCCCCTTGTAAAAAACAAAAAAAAAAAAAAATAGGGACTCCTTAACAAATGTTAAAGTTGATAGAAATCATAAACATAACAGTTAGTTTTGTCAATTTATTGTTCATAACGACAAAATTTTCACTTGCCCACTTGTGAGTACGCTTACCCTCTTGCATTTACCCCACGGTACCTTACATCAACTTTTTATTTGATTTGCCAATCCCAGTGAATATTCTCAGTTATACCTTTCAATATAAACACGACTATAAAAAAGGCTTCCCCTTAAAATGGGAATGAGATTCATAGACATCAGTGGCGTACCCAGAAAGTTTTTTTGAAAGACGATTTGTAATTTTTTCCAGCTTATATTTCATTCATTGTTAACGTCTATACAGATAACACTGAATCAACAATTTCACGCCACAATACTCGGTTCGTGGCCGCATATCTCCATCCTCGGTTCTGCCCCACGCTCGCCAAATCGATACGCACTTGATCCGCCCACCTAGCTCGCTGCGCTCCTTGCCTTCTTATACCATTTTTGCAGGGCATTCTTGCAACATGCCCTGCCCATCGTATCCTTCCAGCTTTGGCCACCTTCTGGATACTGGGTTCGCCGAAGAGTTGGGTGAGCTCGTGGTTCATCCTTCGCCGTCACACACCGTTTTCCTGCACACCGCTAAAGATCGTCCTAAGCACCCGACCTTCGAATACTCCAAGTGCTTGCAAGTCCTCCTCGAGCATCGTCCACGTTTCAAGCCCGTAGAGCACTACCGGCCTTATGTGCGTTTTGTACATGGTACATTTGGTGCAGGAGTGAATATATTTTGATCGCAGCTTCTTCTGGAGGCCATAGTAGGCCCGACTTTCACTGAAGATGCACCTCCGTATTTCACGGCTAACGTTATTGCCAGCCGTCAGCAAGGATCCAAGGTAGACGAACTCATGGACCACCTCGAACGTATCACCGTCTATCGTAACACTACTACCTAGGTGAGCCCTGTCGTGCTCGGCCCCACCAGCTGTACTTTGTCTTGAACGCATTCACCACCAATACAACCTTTGCTGCCTCGCGTTTCAGGCGGGTGTATAGTTCTGCCACCTTTCAAATGTTCGGCCGACAATGTCCATATCATCCGCGAAGAAAACAAATTGACTGGATCTCGTAAAAATCGTACCCCGGCTGTTGAGCCCGGCTCTCCGCATAACACCTTCTAGCGCAATATTAAATAACAGGACAGGCACGAAAGTTCATCACCTTGTCGTAGTCCCCGGCGGGATCCAAACGAACTGGAATGTTCGCCTGAAACCTTCACACAATTTTGCACACCTTTTATCATCGCTCTTATCAGTCTCCTGAGCTTCCCAGGAAAGCTGTTCTCGTCCATGATTTTCCATAGCTCCCGCGGTCGATACTATCGTATGCCGCCTGCTTCCACCTTTCGATTATCTCACGTTCGTCCATCAAAATACTCCCATGCTTATCCCTGCACATCTCGGCTCGCGGCACGAATCCGTTGCGGGATGCGTTGAGTTTCTATTAGAACTTGGGTGTTTTCTTGAGACCGGCACAGCTTTTCCATCTCCTCGCACTCCGTCTCCTCCAGGCGGGTCCCTTGCTGCAACATGACTGTCCGCGCTGCATTCTTTTCCTCCAGAATCTGCCTACATTCCTCGTCGAACCAATCGTTCCGTCGACTCTGTCCCACGTACCCGACGTTGCTCTCAGCTGCATTGTTGATGGCTGCCTTCACTGTTCTCCAGCAGTCCTCAAGAGGGGTTTCATCCAGTTTACCCTCTTCCGGTAATGCAGCCTCGAGGTGATTCGCGTATGCCGCTGTGACATCTGGTTGCTTGAGCCGCTGTCGGTACCGTACGTTGTCAACGACGGAGAGTTTTGGGCGCATTTTCACCATCACCAGATAGTGGTCAGAGTCGATGTTTGCGTCACGATAGGTCCTGACGTCGATAATGTCGGAAAAGTGCCGTCCATCAATCAGAACGTGGTCGATTTGTGATTCTGTCTGCTGTGGTGATCTCCAGGTGTATAGGTATGGAAGGCTGTGCTGGAAGTAGGTGCTACGAATGGCCATATTCTTGGAGGCGGCGAAGTCAATTAGTTGTAAGCCGTTTTCGTTCGTCAGCCGGTGGGCGCTGAATTTTCCAATCGACGGTCTGAATTCCTCCTCCTGACCAACCTGAGCGTTTAGATCTCCTATGATGTTTTTGACGTCGTGGCTTGGGCAGCTGTCGTACTCGCGTTCGAGCTGCGCGTAAAAAGCGTCTTTATCGTCATCAGTGCTTCCGGAGTGAGGGCTGTGCACGTTCATTATGCTGAAGTTGAAGAACCGGCCTTTAGCCTCAACTTGCACATTTTCTCATTGATCGGCCACCACCCGATCACGCGCCTCTGCATATCACCCATCACTATAAAAGCTGTTCCCAGCTCGTGTGTGTTGCCGCAGCTCTGGTAGATGGTATGGTTAGCTCAAAACGTTCGCAACATTGATCACTTCAAACACACTTCCTGCAACGCTATGATGCCGAATCCGCGGTCCTTCAGCACATCGGCGAGTGGGCGTGTGCTCCCGATGAAGTTGAGAGATTGACAGTTCCATGTACCGAGCTTCCAATCGATTGCAATCGCTAGTCCCTTTACGTCACTGTGGTCTTCGCCGATTGTCCCGGTTCGTATTCTCTCGTTGGTTATTCGTTGCTTGATATTTTTAGGGCTGGTATGCAGGGCCTGAAACCAACCCTCTAGAATTCCGGAGGACCAATCCCCCTAAATGTTCGGAGGGCCATAGTGCGCAGTTTAGCTTAGAGTCTTTCTCTGGCACTCGGACGATGATCAGCCGCCCCTGGCATGGGGAAAAGACGCTGTTGTGAGCCACTCCTAACATGGAATACAGACGCTCCAGGTTTGCAGAAGCAAAAGCAAACCCCAAAGTTCCCACCGGGGGTTGGTTACCCGATCTTCCCTAAGGTTACTCGTACCCCGGCCAGTATCTCGAGGAGGTAGGGATAGGAGTTCCTAGACAAGAGGCTAAGGACCGCGCAAAAGGGGTCTATTTTATTCCTGCAGGTACGCGAGATACCAATGGTACGCCATGCCCAGCCATTTACCGTGCCAAAGATTTATCAGTTAAGTAATTGTTACTTTTTCTACAAAGCAATCAGCTTACCAAACTTTCAATCTTATTTTTGGGACCGTTGCAGCTAGATTTCTTTCGTTGATGTTCACCTGTTCATTTTCTGTATACTGCCCATACTTGCATAACAGTTTCATATTCTATGGAATTTCCTTTTAGATGGGACTGTACTGCGTGTATGGGCAGTATACGCTTTATGTGTGAAACTACATCGATTTTTACTATGTGGTTTCACACATATTTTTGATTCACAACAACAGTGTACATTTAATCTCATTTAAATCAAATCAATGTGTTAGGGGGGTCCCGTAGCCTCGAGGTTACGCTTTCGCTTCGTAAGCGGAAGGTCATGGGTTCGATTCCCAATCCTCCCTCACAAAAAACTCCGTCCAGTCACCAGAAGACGCCGCACGAAGGACCGTGTATTGGGGAAACACATCCATCCTCCGTCAGTATCAGATGGTGACTGAGACAAACTGACCCTCTTTGAAGGCTGTTGCCTCACACGACACGGAAACATGTCAAAACCACCGCACACCAATGGACTACGGCTATATGGATATGGATTGGACCAACGGCAGCTCTCTCCTCTACCTGCTCGGTATGAGAGAAATAGCAATAAGGATATAAATAGATATGATAATCGGCATAGTAGTGGCCAAGTGCACGGAGTGCCTAATAAATATATTAAAAAAAATCAATGTGTGGGAGAGATCCGATTTTTAATGTGTCGATACACATGTATAAGATAATTACAATTTTCATTGTTTTTGGCATTATCATTGCTAATATTCTCATATGTAATTTTTCCTTCTTATGATCATAGGCTGTTCTTTATAATTACGTTGTTAAATTAGTGGTTCGCATTGTAACTACTAACATTTGCATTGACAATTTTGCCTTTTTTCTACGTTGGCAATATAACTGCTAACTTTTCATCGATGATTTTCCCTTCCTTTAATCACAAGCTCCTATATTAAGTGGCACTTTTTATGTCAAACGTCCATTATGCCAAATGACCATTATGCGAAATGACCAAACGGGGTAGCCCCGTATCAAGCATGTAATCAAAAACCATGCCAGGAATTCCTATGGAAGGGTCGAAAATTGGTACTTTTTCCCCTAATACTGATATTGGGAGAGCACCAATTTTGTTCAACATTGTATGAAAATCCTAAAATAGGCACTGAAATTTTGAGCTTGATGACTGCTTGGGATTAACAGACACCCTCATTGTAAAAGTGCTGATGATCTTCTATGTTAAGGCAACAAAGGTGCCTGCCACATCAAAATGCAGACCAATGAGGGGTGGAATTGATGGTGCATTAAACTGGCTCCCACAGTAGACCGGATATACCCCTACATCTACGCCAGTTTATGTGGGAAGGTACTTACTTATTTGACTTTACATCAACTATCTTGATAGAGCCTCGCCAACAATATTTCGCCAATTGGGTCCTAAAATGTTAATGAAATCTTGTTTTTATTTAATAACACGAAAGAGCATGTTACTGCGACTATTTTAGCAATTTTTCCCGCTCAAATAACGGCTACATCATATTTAAACTTTAATTTAAAAATTGGGTCCATAAATGAACCTTGACATATTTGATCATGTTTGACGTTCGCTTAATCGACAAAAACACCACAGAGCATTTAGTTTTAACACTGGGGTTGTTCCTATCTGACATTTCGGAAGGGACACGGAAAGCAAAATACACCCAAAATTTGAGTTTAAGCTAAGGAGTGTGACAAAATCTAAATAAATGTTTTTTGAACTTAAACAAAAGAAAATCATTAAAAATTGAGTAAACATGTGTTTTTAGCCTAAACTTAGGCGTTTGGCATTAAAATTGAGACAGGCCTTTAGGATCCTATTCACTCGGTTCATGGCCGCTTCTCTCAGTCCTCGACTGTGACCCACGCTCTCCAGGTCCTGGTGCACCTGGTCAATCTACCTAGCTCGCTGCGCCCCACGCCTTGTTGTCCGCCATTCTTGCAAAATGCAATGCCCAGCATATTCTTCCAGCTTTAGCTACCTTCACGATACTGGGTTCGCCGTAGAGTTGAGGGAGCTCGTGTTTCATCCTTCGCCGCCACACGTCGTTCTCCTGCACGCCGCCGAAGATCGTCCTTAGCACTCGGCGTTCGAAAACCCCAAGAGCTTGCAAGTACTCTTCGAGCATAGTCCACGTCTCATGCCTATAGAGGACTACCGGTCTTATGAGCATTTTGTACATCGTGCATTTGGTGCGAGGGTGAATCTTTCTTGACCGCAGTTTCTTCTGGAGCCCATAGTAGGCACGACTTCCGCTGATGATGCGCCTTCGTTTTTTCCGACTAACATTGTTGTCAGTCGTCAACAAGGATCCGAGGTAGACGAACTCGTCCACCACCTCGAAGGTATCCCCGTCTATCGTGACACTGCTCCCTGTCGCGCTCAGTTCCGCTTACCAGCATGTACTTTGTTTTCGACGCATTCATCATTAGCCCGAATCGTGTTACTTCGCGTTTAAGACGGGTGAACAAATCTGCCACCGTTTCAAATTTTCTCCCAATAATATCCATGTCGAAGCAAACAAATTTTCCGGATCTCGTGAAAATCGTGCCTCGGCTGTTAAGTCCGGCTTTCCGCATGAAACCTTCAACCGCAATATTGAACAACAGGCACGAAAGTCCGTCGCCCTGTCGTAGTCCCCGCCGAGACTCGAGCGAACTGGAGTGTTCGGCTGAGATCTTCATGCAGTTTTTCACACCGACCATCATTTCTCCAATCAATTTTGTGAGCTTCCCGGGACAGCTGCTCTCGTCCATAATTCGAGAAGGTGTAGGGGAATAGGGCCCAGATAGCCGTAGCGGTAAACGCGCAGCTATTCAGCATGACCATGCTGAGGGTCGTGGATTCGAATCCCGCTGGTCGAGGATCTTTTCGTAAAGGAAATTTTCTCGATTCCCAAGACATAGAGTATCTTCGTACCTGCCACACGATATACACATGCAAAAATGGTCATTGGCAAAGTAAGCTCTCAGTTAATAACTGTGGAAGTGCTCATAAGAACACTAATCTGAGAAGCAGGCTTTGTCCCAGTTAGGACGTAACGCACAATGGGGCAGATCGCTGTTTTCGACGGCCAAAACCTCTAGTACTCTAGATATGCATCCTAGAGGTTTGGTGTCTTCGACAAAGTGTTTTGGAATAACTTTTAGTATATTTTGACACATTCAGATTTGATCTAGATAAGTGAAGACTGATCTAGATCAGTTTTATCTTTTTATAGGAGCGTCCTAGCAAAAAACTTTCTTCTGCAAAGTTGTTCATTGAGGCATTTTTGACATTTCTTCGGAACACACTTACACTCTATCATTGACGTGGATTACGATATATGACAATTTAGTAAAAACAGTCAAAAAATCGATTTTGATCATTTTTTCATACAAAAAAATGTTAAAAAATATTTTGTCATCAAGTATCAGAAGCTTAACTATAACAAAGTATATTTACATCATTTACTAGCAAAATTTTCAGATTTAATTATGTTTCTGGTAAAAACAGTCAAAAAATAGTGTTTTACAAAATCCAGGATAACTCATGTAGCGGCAGATGGCGGCAGCTAATATTTTGTATACGACTAGTCAAGAACATAAGTTTCATTGTCCCGAAGAAAGAAAAGTGGGCCACGTGGGGCTTTTTTGTTGTGGTGGTTTGAAAATTTGATGAAAATATGTTAAAAAATGCTTATATTTGAGAAACTTTTCATGAATTTATATTTTTTAAATGTATTTCTAAAACATATTGCATGTTGACGAAGTTTTTTGAAAAAGTCATCACCAAACTGGTATCGTATAATATGGCTTTTATTAAACATAATACTATTACTCTAATAAAAATCAAAGGATAGATAGATAGTTAGATACACATATGGGGCAAATTATCTTGAATTCCGTTTAAAAGTTTATTGGAATACCAGTTTAGAGATAACTTCTTCAAATCACTTCATCAACATGCAATATGTTTCAGAAATACATTTAAAAAATATAAATCAATGAAAAGTTTCACAAATATAAGCATTTTTTAGCATTTTTTAACATACAGTTATCTTTCCCTTACTCGATATTGAAGGGACCATCGAGTTAGGGAGGTATCAAGTTACAGAACACAAAACCAATGCAACTGCGATCCAAGGGACCATCGAGTAAGCCATGAAAACCAACTGTTACTATGGTTCTTTAACTCGATATCGAGTAAGGGAGAGTTAACTGTATTTTCATCAAATTTTAAACCACAACAACATAAAAGCCCCACGTGGCCCCACTATTTTTTCTTCGCGACAATGAAACTTATGTTCTTGGCTAGTCGTATACAAAAAATTAGCTGCCGCCATCTGTCGCTTCATGAGTTATCCTGGATTTTGTAAAACACTATTTTTAGACTGTTTTTACCAAAAATATAATTAAAAGTGGAAATTTTGCTTGTGAATGATGTAAATTTACTTTGTTATAGTTTAACTTCTAATACTTGATGACAAAATATGTTTTAATTATTTTTTTTTTTGTATGAAAAATGATCAAAATCGATTTTTTTACTGTTTTTTTTCTAAATTGTCATATATCGTAATCCACGTCAGTGATAGAGTGTAAGTGTGTTCCGAAGAAATGTCAAAAATGCCTCAATGAACAACTTTGCAGAAGAAAGTTTTTTGCTAGGACGCTCCTATAAAAAGATAAAACTGATCTAGATCAGTCTTCACTTATCTAGATCAAATCTGAATGTGTCAAAATATAGTACAAGTTATTCCAAAACACTTTGTTGAAGACACCAAACCTCTAGGGTGCATATCTAGAGTACTAGAGGTTTTGGCCGTCGAAAACAGCGATCTGCCCCAGTGTGTAACGCCAGAAAGAAGAAGAAGGGGTGATAAATTGATGACAAAGAGGCTTGCTGTTTGGTTGGCAGACTGCCAATGTATCAGGCGTAATGAAAGGCTTGCTTTAATGATGGAATAATAGAAGCGTAGTGAAACGTTTTTTTTTGTCCGTCTCTGGTTCTAGCAAATGCTATGGACTGTGATAGATCAACTATGATATATTAAGAGTGGAAGATAGATGCATGTGAAAGATACAACTACAAAGTACGAGGAAAGGGACGGGCCTAGGATTGAATCCATGACCTTCTGCTTATAAAGCAGAAGCGGTAGTCATTGGATAACCAACCCCGTCTCCCAAAAAGGCACTGAATTTTTGTGGGTAAAAAAATAATGCTTTTGCCTTATTAGATTATAACCGATTTTTGAAATTTGAAATACTCACATAAATAGTAAGTAGCTACAGTATTGGAAATAAAAAAGTAAACAAATGCCGATTTCCATTTACTTCTTTATTTACATTTTGAAACCGTCTAAAACTTTAAGACACGTGAAAAAATGTTAAAATCCGTAACAACGTTATTTTTAGTTCGCCACCAAAATTCCATGCCATTCGGATCATTACACAGAGAGCTACACTGCCCATAACTGCATATTTGTAAAATTCGACAAATGTAGGCATTGAGTAAATGGGATAAGGTACAGTGGGGGAAGTGTATCAGTGGGGTAAGTGGATCATTTTGTCCATATTAAGCATAAATACTTGAATATGTTGAATGTTTTCGCACCATTGCTTCGTTTTAGGTTATATTCTTACGTCCACACTAACATTATTGCAAAACTGGTACTACACATACACTAACACAAGCAAACTTGTTAGCAGCAAAAATCAATTAGTTTCAAAATTGTTTTCTACCAATCAAAAATCCATTGTACCTCAGTCTAAAATCGAATACCGTAAAACGGGGTAACTTTGATAATGCGGGTAACTTTGATAGTGCTGGACCCGCCACATACAAAACGAAATAAGATAATATCTGTTAATCAGTTAAGCAAAACGAATGCAAAAGTAAAAAATATTATTGTGACACTTCATGTCAGAGCAATTTTCATTTGAATCGAGAACATTTGAGACTTAAAATACGATAATTGAAAATTGATTCAACTTTAGCAATTTCGAAACGTCTATAAACAACCTGTTCTACAACCACTATTTGATGTAGTTTTGAATAGTTCGTCACTTATATTTGACAGCCTAGTTATAATAGAACCTGAATATGGTCTCAAATCTCTTAGCGAGAACCATTTTTACAAACTGAGACCATTTTTGTAATCTAAGTCAGAAATTTCCATATAACGTTAATCGCCTAGAGGTATGCAATGCCCTATAAATGTTCGTAATTCATTCAATTTTGTTCGATTAATGCTCTATTATCAAAGTTACCCCAAAACAAAAAACCGACATTCGATTATATGATAAATTATATATCCATTCAAAATAAATCTTTCGGCAATCTATCAACTGCAACCGATAGCTAGGATGCCAGTACTTGTTTTAAAAATATAAATTGAAATTCTTTGAAACAGCAAGCATAAATATTCAAGTTTTCTTCAAAAAAAACTATCAAAGTTACCCCGTTTTACGGTACTATTAGTTTTTTCAACACATGGTGAGCATTTCAGTTCTAATTTAATGAATATCGATGAAAAGTATGTGATTTTTATAAATAAATACAGATATATTGGACATGGTACACTTACCCCTACTTCTTAATGGGGTGGGGTAAGTGGATCAAGTATTATTATCATTTGTTGGCAGACTACTTACAAGAAATTAAATAAGTTTTAATATCCGCAAATGTTGTTTTCCATTAACTTTGTCCATTCCTAGCTTAAATTTGTCAAAGTGGCCATAGAAAATTTGAATTAATCCACCTAAAAGGTATATCAATCTTTCTGGTATAAAAAATATAAAAGAATGAATATTGCAAAATTCAAACAAAACTTTTTGTGGTATATCTTTTGTTTAATTGCATAAAAGGCAAAGTATACAAATTTTTCAATTGAAAGCATATTAAGGAACCTTATTTGACCATCCACCGCAGAAAGAAAAGGCAGCATGAAGAAAGTGTGGTAGCTGACGCTCAAGAAAGCATGAACCGGAATGATATGCGGAGATTCTATGCAATGGTCAATGGTGCGCGGCACAATACCGTACCTGTGCCCGCCATGTGCAATGATCGAGAAGGGAATTTGCTGACCGATAAAACGGCGGTGGTTGCCAGGTGGAAGGAGTACTTTCAGCAATTGTTGAACGGTGTAAATGTAAAGGTAGCGAGGAACAGGATGAACATTGCTGACGACGATCAAGCTGTGGACCCACCGACCATAGGAGAGGTTAAAGAGGCTATCAGCGAGCTAAAGAACTGTAAGGCTGCTGGGAAGGACGAGATCCCGGTTGACCTTCTCAAGCACGGAAGCGAGAAGCTTTACCAGTCGATCCACCGAGTACTACTGAAGGTATGGGAGGACGAAGAATTGACCGCCGGCTGGTTAGATGGCCTCATCCGCCCTATCTACAAGAAAGGGCACAGACTGGAGTATGCCAATTACAGAGGAATTACCCTGCTGAATTCAGCGTACAAAATTCTGTCGCGCATCCTGTTCAACAGACTGAGACCGCTCGAGGAGTCCTTCATCGGCGAATACCAAGCTGATTTTCGTGAGGGCCATTCGACAACGGACCAGATGTTTAGCTTGCGAATGATCCTAGAAAAATTCCGGGAGTATGACTTGCAGACTCACCATCTGTTTATTGATTTCAAGGCGGCGTACGACTCAGTGAAAAGAAATGAGCTTTGGCAGATAATGTCTGAAAATGGTTTTCCGGCGAAACTAATTAGGCTGATACGTGCTACGCTGGATGGTTCGAAATCAAATGTTCGGATCGCAGACGAGATGTCAACTCGTGACATTAGACGGATTGAAGCAGGGAGACGCACTTTCGAATTTACTGTTCAACATTGCACTGGAAGGTGCTATTAGGAGATCTGGCGTGCAGAGAAATGGCACTATTATCACTAGGTCGCACATGCTCCTTGGCTTTGCGGACAATATACAGTATGGCCCATAAAAAAATGCGAAAATTGATTGAACGTGAATATAGTATCCACAAGCGATATTTTCATTGTTTTTGATAGTGAATGTTATTTCTGATTATTATAGTATATTCTGACACAACTTTGCTATCCAGGACAATTTTTGTCATATTTTTCTAACTGTTCTAAATAATGCAATAAAGCAAATAAATTCAAAGGTTTTGTCCGCCCAAAGCTAGAAACAGCGTCTGATTGTCGTATACTCTGGTGATAAACTTTCCGCCTTCGTAAATCACACTTTATTGTTGAAACTTTCAGTTTGTTTGGTATCAGAGGATAGAGGAGTTCTTAGAGAACGTGTTTTTCATGATCACAATAAAATATTTTGCCAGAGTCATGGTTTTGAGGGCATTTGCGTCTTATAGGTTTGATATGCCTTTATTTTTTGTTAAGGTAGAATAAAAAATAAATAAAGAGGCCTATAACAGATTTTTGAGGATGAAATTTGTTCCCTCGGTTAGAGACAACTTATATCAATACTAGCTCATAGGTTTTGAGCAAAACGGAGCCGCTTATCAAACTTATATGAAGGTTCAATCAAAGCTCTCCAAAATGAGCCGTTTTTTCGAAAATATATTTAAGTCTCCATTTACCCAGGTATGAACCAATTCAATCATTTGATATGGGCGTTTGTTGGAGACAAGGTCTGTGAAGAATCTCACGCCATCGTTGATGTTTTAGAAGCTTTCATCACACAGATATTGAACTTGACGTCCGCATGCTAAAATTTGAAGGTATGCTTCCAATTCCTCTCTGGTAAGGTGAAAGTAACAGATAAAAATCATGTTCAAAGCGAAAAACTGGGTCTAAATAGATTAAACAATACAAGTAATGAATAATATTTATGTTTCATTCACATTTTCTATGTAAAAAGTACCATAACACCTGATATGACGATTTTCGCATTTTTTTATGGGCTTTATTGGAATTGATCGCAGGTCAGTGGAAGAGGCCTTCGTGCCTCTTAAGATGGAGACAGCGAGTATAGGCCTGACTATTAATTCTACCAAAACGAAGTACATGGTTGCAGGTAGAGATAGAGTCAGGCACGGTGGTGTAGGTGCTGAGGTACCGTAATTTCGGGTGAAATTGATCATTTTTCACTGTTTTCTATGTCTTTTTTCTATTATGATGCAAATACCAAACAACTTAATGCAGGAAAACAAGTACGACGGTGAGCCTCATTGGCTCATATACTGAAATTTTCATACAGATGTGATTTTAGCACTGCAAATCGCCTCTAAAATAAAAAAACGAGTGATCAGATTTCGGGGTGAAATTGATCACTTGACAAATGAATTATTTTTAGTTTTGAGAACAACTTTACTTGTTTAACTTGGGCTCCCTGAATCCAAATATGCTTGCTATGGATAATTTTGATATCTATCAAAAATTCAATTATTTCAACAAAATGAGCATATTAGTACGAATTTCGATGATAAAGTTTGTTTCGCATATATGTTTCAACCATCCTTACAAATTTTCAGGTTGACACCATGTCCAAATCCTTGTTTAAAGCTAGAAGTTTATTGATGTCTGCCAGTACCACACCGAGCACGATTATTGAATTTTTCATTATTTTCCTAGAAATAAACACTCTATAACACAAAAAACTTCATAACATACAATTCGACAATAGGTTAGACAAGCAACGTTCGTTCAATATACGTTGCATTGATTTATGTGCTCTATTAGAGAGTAATAAAATCGTGTGACATGGTGATCAATTTCACCCTACTGATCAATTTCACCCGAATTTACGGTAGTTGTAACGTTCTTCTCTTCTCCTCAAGCAACGGCTTTAGCGCCACCTTCGACTTCCGAAGGACCGTTACTCTGTCTAAGCCCGGTATGAGACCACCCTTCTCAGGGCAGGTCGCAAATAGTTCAATGCAGAAGCAAAAACTCCAAAATGGCACACACGAAAGGACAAGTGAACGGAAATTTAACTACAAACCAACTGAAAACCGGAAACTAAACCAAAAAAGAAAAGAAAAAGTCAACCAGAACTGAGCGGCAGAAAAAGTCTTAACTTAAGGAACCAACAAATCTAAATAATTACTAAAAATAAACGCAAAAGAAAAGTAGAGTCGTTTTCAATCCGAAATCGAAATAATTATTAGAAACTAAATTAAATATAATCGAATTTATTGGAAATAAAATTGAACTTGGAGAGTTATTTGCATAGGACCCATTCAAAACGTATGCAAGCTATCAATTTATTGTGAACATTCAAATAAAACCTAGTAACTTGTCTGGTGACCAATATATTTTGGACCCCCTGGGCCATTTTCCTGCAAATTTCCCAGTTTAAATCGAAAGACCAACTCAATTCGCATGTCATTTGGAAAGATAGGACCATTCCGTACTTGCATCAACCGTTTGTACAAAGAAAATGTGTTTATTTTATCTCAAATTAATTTAATTTAATCGGTTCATCCATGCAACCGTTACAACACGTTACACACAGAAATTGATGCCGTCAGAAATTTTCCAGATGTAAACAAAAACTTTTTTCAAATTTCTGAACTAAAAGCGTAGAATTTCTTCGGTTTTCCATTGTCAATCGATTGATTAGACTATGAGCAAGCATATTATACAACCAGTGTCGTGGACTTTGTCGCAAAACGATAAAAAATGCCGGGGGTCCAAAATATATACTTTGAGGGTCCAAAATATATACTTTGAGGGTCCAAAATGTATTAGTGTGTCCAAAATAATGAAAAACAGTGCTTCGCAATTCAATTATTTTCGACGTTTTTTGGATCCCTAATGATCGTATGGGCATTTTATCTCGTAGAGGAAGTTTATCTCTACATTTTGCCATGTGTTTTGACTTGGTTACGCTGTGCAATTAATTAATTGGGACAAAAACTGAAATCACTTCCTTAGGGGGTCCAAAATACGACCGTTACCCTATCAATCAGTTCAAAAGCTAACGTGGATCTGACCTTAACTGCATCGGCGTGGTGCTCCAACGGCGATGGCTTGATCGTCCCTCGACGGTAGGAAAGCTTCGTCGGATTCTAATAGGAACGTGTGCTATTCGGTAGACTCGCGCGTGGGCACGATCATCAGGGTAGATGCGTCCCTGGAGGTTGGTGGAGTGAGAGCGGGTTGCGTATACACTGAACAAAATCTCCCGCCTTTAATTGAATGATTTTTGCCTCATCTGAGCCCCATACTTATTTTCAGACACATTCAGGATGATTTTCATCTTTGTCAAAATCATCTGTTTACAAATCACTCTGGATGAAAATCAGCCGGCCTTCGAATGACTTTTATCGTTCCAAAAGATGTTTCATATTGAATGACTTTCATACACAGATGTAAACAATCCGAACTGGGTTACTTTTTATATTTTCAAGAAATTTAAGTTTAGGTAAATAATATCCAAACAAATATGGTTTTGTTAATCACATGCATTCATTCAAGCATCATGATTATTTTGCTTTTTATTCACTCCCATGCATACTGCAATTTCAGACTTTCAGGAACAAGTGTCTCCCCAAAGCGTGGTCCGAAGTAAAACTGTCGTGAACCATTATTAGGCACCACAATTATTGGGTAGATCACGTTGTTGTTGTGGGTATTCTTCAAAATGATGCTGGAAATAGAAATAAATATTGATAATTATACACTTACTTGTGAAATACACAAAGAAATACTGAACATCACGATGCTGAAGCCATGTTTGTTCAATGTTTACAAAGATGATTTGACATTTACGATCATAATCTTTCCACATGGCAACTCAGACGATAATTGAATGATTTTTGTTTTGGAACATAGGATAACATAAAATCACTCAAAAGTTGTATGTTTTCCATTTGTGTTATCTTGATTCAATTATCTAGTTATTGTCATACAGATGTGTACTAAAAGTCATCGTAGAATTGGATGATTGTTGTTCATTACTTCGTAGATGATCATACTATTCTATTTTCATTCAAAATAGAGAATATGCATGTTTGCATCCGAGTGAATTACAAATCATTCAATTTGGGACAGGAGCTTTCGTTCAGTGTATGCTCTACGCCTCACGCTTTGGCGAAACGAGTCCAATCTTCGAAACACTGCTCGATTTTGGATCAACGACTCGGGCACACACTTTGGGCACAAGCTCACGTCCGAGTTTATCGAACCGGTGGAAAGCTAACTGATTTTCCACCCACAATGGCCCACTAGTCGGAACAGTCTTCGATCACACGCAGGAAGCGACTTCGCACGGGAATACGTGGTACTCAGGTCAATCCAGGACACCCTTGCACCAGCCTGGAAAAGCTGCCCACGTTGGATGGGCTTGATGGTGCCTATTCAAAGTGATAAATTCTCACTAATTTGATTTCCATAATTCTTCTCCACCTAAGGCTTACCTGAATAGTCACAATAAATCACTCACTGTATCACTATATTGCCAGGTCAAACTATTGAACTCTGTAAATTCAAAACGAAAAACTAGACAACTCAATTAATCATTTTATTCGAGCAACTTTTTAAAACTCGCGAACTTACTTCGAATTCAGATTAAAAATGTTCGAAAAATTTAACGAAAATCTCACTTTAATAACTTTTCTTCACTTTCGGAAAAAGCTCACTATTTTGGAATAAGTTCCTTTCACTTCAATCGACTCCACCAGAATAAAATGGAAAGCGCACAATAAACTTGTTCGAGCCTTGAAGCTACGACGTAATTTCCACCTAATCGTGTACATTCTTTTTTGTACGATCTTTTTATTGGTCAGCTCTGGAGGACTCAAAATAATCTAAAAACTTTCCACTGATCCGCTTTTCCCGAATGGTGGGTTTTCTAAATTCAAAGGACCAGGTACAAATTAATTAGTGGAAAATTCCGTAACTTATCGAAGGTTGTAAGCGTCCAGTTCATTCGCCTTTGGTTATGCACCTTGCGCAACACTTACTTCAGCTTTACTCTTTTGGGCACAAAAGCTACTCTTAAAGCTTGCTAATCTTTTGGTTATGAACAAAAAGGGAATATGCTTAGACTGGCACAAAATATTTGAGTGTTACATAGTGTTTGATGGGTATGTGATTGAAGTTGTTGAAGAATTTGTTTATCTTGGAACACTTGTGACATGTGACAACGACGTTTCCCGCGAAGTGAAAAGACGTGTTGCGGCTGCGAATAGGGCCTTTTACGGACTACGTAACCAGCTTAGGTCCCGCAGCTTGCAAACGGAAACAAAATTCGCCCTGTATAAAACATTGAATCTTCCGGTGGCTCTCTACGGGCACGAAGCGTGGACGTTGAAAGAGTCAGACCGGAAAGCGCTCGGTGTTTTTGAGCGTAAAGTGCTTGCGGACAATACTCGGTGGGAAACTCGAAAATGGTGTGTGGCGTAGACGCATGAATCACGAGTTGTATCAAGTGTACAAAGATGCGAATATTATCAATCGTGTAAAATACGGCAGACTTCAGTGGGCTGGTCACTTAGTGCGAATGACGGAAGAAAGAATTGCGGAAATAATATACAGCAGGGAATAGGCAGAGGTCGGCGGCTTCGGGGAAGACCACGAATACGCTGGCTGTACGCAGTGGAAAAGGACCTGGCGACCCTAAACGTTCGGGGCAACTGGAGAAGTTTCGCCCAAGACCGACGAAGATGGAGCTCTACAATACGCCCAGCAATGGCGTGACGCTACGCTGTAGCCTTCAAGGTATCAAGGTAGGTATTTGACCATATTATTGTTCTAGACAGATGGAACAACTAAATTAATAAATAGAATAAATATAAATAGTATGTTAATCAAAAGTAAATGTAACTAATATTTTTGAATTAATGTTTTTCAAAAACATCGTTAGGAATAATCCTACAATGTTTCTGTACAATTTATGAGTATTAAATGGATGATTTTTCTCCAAATTACTCTAGTTACAATATTTTTTTTGTTCAATTTAGTGTGAACTAATGTTTAATTTTTTTTCATAATATTTTGGTAAAATAAAGTTACTTTTTAATTTTAAAGGTATCAAAATGTAACACAAATAGCACTAATAACAAGAACAAGAGTAGAGTAAAGTGGGGCAAAAGTTCGAGTGGGGTAAGAGTTTCTTTTTAAGATTTCTAGCTCAATTCAAAACAAATCTTATAAATGTCATGGTAGTTTGAATGCTATTGAAGTAAGAGACTTCCACTCCAAATATCATAAAAATCGATTGAGATTTGGAAAAGTTATGGCTATTTGTTGTTTTTCGACGTGAATATTGTAATTTTTTGGTCAAACTTTCGTTGCATGGAACCAATTAAAGATAAAATCTTTTTCAATATTTTATGTAAGGGCGTTTCTAGACCTATCATAAGGTTGCTTTGAGGTGTATTAGTTTTTGCATAAATGCTTGAAAACAATTTTTGGCCCATAGTGGGGCACAAGTTCGAATCAGCTGGGCAAAAGTTTGACCCATGTATAAAATCACGAAAAAAATTGCAAATTGCCTAAAATCCACATATTATCTTCAAATTTAGTTAAATTTGTCTGATAGTGTGAAAATTGTCACCAAAATTTTACCTTTTCACTTAGTTTTGCGAAAAACTGCTATTTTTGAATATATTACATTTAACTCGGTTTTGGGCAATTTTTTGATGAAAATTTAATGTGTATTTTTCGTTAAACTTAAGTTTTCGGCTGGTGTAAGGTATGCCTGTCATAAAAGGATCGATATTTTGTGTTTTAGCCAGCGAACTTTTGCCCCACACTAGATTCGAACTCTTGCCCCACCGATGGGGCAAAAGTTCGAATAAGACAATCAATTTTGAAACTGTTATAACTAAAAATGAGTAAATATTTTGACACAAGTTTGTTCAGAAAAATTATAGCCAATATGTTGAAGGTTCACTGTATGGTATTTGTTTTGTTTTAACTACTATTGTTTTCCTGAAAACTTTGATTATACCACTAAGGTCGAACTTTTGCCCCACCTTACTCTAATGTCATTCATACTATACATAATTACACCACATTTGTTTTGAGAATAGATTTTTTTTATTGGTGGATCATTTGGCGCAAATTTTCAAGTTCCTCATACTCATTACATAACAATAAAAAAAATCAAAATAAATGGTGATTTGAAGTAGTATTAGTCCCTCACTTCTCATCCACAGAAAAAAGTTTGATTAACATTATTAACGTTAGCTGTACATAACAATGAAGTTGACTATTGATTTTTCTGTATCCAATTACCCTACGGTACCTTACCAAGTTATCATTTTATTGCAGTATGGGAGGGAACTACAATTTCAAAAAATCACTCAGAATTCAAAACTCAAATTTTGTACAACTCATATCGCATATTGGATGAATAGTCAGAAAATAATTCTGAAAAAAAATTCGTTGTTACTGCATTATGAGGCTTATGTATAATCTCAATGTGACTGTTATGCGGTTACAATTGTCAATGTGACAAAATAACTTGATATTTTTATCGAATTTTCTAGAACAATCTCAAAGATTTCAGTAAGTTGATCGAAAGTATTTATCATTTGATGACTCTCCCCGGTATTAACTCGAAATTGTTAAAAATGTCGAATGTGACAAACATGCAGTTATGGGCAGTATAGGCCTCCAAACATGAAAATTTTGTATGAAAATCGGCATTTGTTTCCTTTTTTATTTCCAACTAGTGGTCCCGGCAAACTTCGTCTTGCCATCAAGTAGGCTGTTGTATACGCTATGGATCGTCCTATACAAAATGGCAGTTCCGTCCACTCTCGATTTTTCGGCTTTCCCGGTAAATATCTTGGGATTTTTATACGCACGAACACGTCGGAACCCTTGACGAACAAAACGGAGAAATAATCATTCAAATCCGTTAATCCGTTCGTAGGCCATTTCGTGACATACAAACACCATTCCATTTTTATTTATATAGATACTGTATTTGTAACTTGAATTGGGTGTAGCGCTACTTGGGCACTTCCATGATTCACTTTGGCATGAGGGGTTTATGTCAACCGAATTGTCTGAAACAAGGAGTACTTCAATACGACGCATCTTCTTCTTCTTTCTGGCGTTACGTCCCAACTGGGACAAAGCCTGCTTCTCAGATTAGTGTTCTTATGAGCACTTCCACAGCTATTAACTGAGAGCTTTCTTTGCCGATTGACCATTTTTGCATGTGTATATCGTGTGGCAGGTACGAAGATACTGGGAATCGAGAAAATTTCCTTTACGAAAACATCCTCGACCAGCGGGATTCGAACCCACGACCCTCAGCATGGTCATGCTCAATAGCTGCGCGTTTACCGCTACGGCTATCTGGGCCCCATGTTATAGTTAAATATTAGCTTAGTATTGAAGTTGTTCGTATTGCAAAGTTTAAGACATTTCGGTAGAGAAAAACCCCTCATGGCAAAGTGAATCATAAAAGTGCCCAAGTAGCTCTGTACCCTAGCTTTCAAAAACCCCACTGTCGAAGTGAACCAAAAGAGTCAAGAAAAGGATCCGGTATTCTACCATGCTTTCAAAAATTGCTAATGTTATAGCAGTTTACACAACAAGTGCAGAATGATGATTATTACAGCACGAGTCGTTATCCAACTTATTTTTGCTATTTCGTATAAGATCATATTATTACCGCAAATATTAAAAAGATGAAAACCACCATAAGTATTTTTCCCATTTGCTCTATAGTATTTTATTCTCCGAAATCTCATACCGCAACAGCTCGTTAGCAGCCTATATACATTACTTTCAACTAAACCATCCATCCTCCAACCAGCATGTTTTGCCAAAACAATCAATCCGGCTTTCCACGCTATCACTTCACCCGCAGTTTCTCGTTCTAACTTCTAAGTCGATAAAATTGTCAATCACCGCTATGTTCCTTAGACTATGTAAATACGCATTAATTGAAAGGTATTACAAAAAATAGGTTGAAAACCTATTGTTTTTAGGTTGACCACATGTAGAAGTAGGTCTCCTGCCAGTGTGGAATGTAGGACAGAATCAAGTTGGTTATGGTGCCCGTCAGTGGAACCTTATTTCCAATACCAGTCAGCAGTGAGGCAATCCGTTGCTTGCTATATTTATCATAGAATGGAGAACGCATCAAATAGAGCAGCATCGATACGCACCGCCGGGATAATTCCTGCTTCTGCTCTTTGGATAGATCCTCACGGTTTTTGTAGTAAATGCGTAAGCTAGAAAATTAATAGTGATATAAAACAATTTCCATTACACATGATTGAACAAACTCACCTCGCTACATCGATAGCCATCGGTACCAGGTAAGACTTCCAGCTTTTAAATCCGTACCGACGAACGCAAGCCAAGTGTACCAATGGCTTCAATATGTACATCAACTCCGCCGTTCGAATAAATCTTCCGCCATACCGAATCACCACAGGTTCATGTTTCAGTGGTTTGAAAGTCCTGGCCACGATTGGTGGTGCTCCTTCGACTTTCCGCAGTACCCGACCGGACCGCTTCAACACAACGGTGTCAGTCAGCTCTTGGAAGGTACTGTTATCCGGTCTAGCAGTCTCGACTAGGTTTTTCCTATCGAGGACAGGGATCGGCGGGTTTTGAATGATGTTGTTATTTTGGCAGAACATGGTGAGAATCACGCGACCTATACATCTGGAAAGGAGAGAAGAGTATACGATAAATACAAATCGTTAGAGTTTAACCACTAGATTTTTTATATTATCATTTCAAACATTATATTAATTTCTTCTATTTAGGAGTATTGTGCTAGGCAACACTATCATACTTATTGGGTAAGACTAAACTAACACCAAAAAAAATCATTTTGGTCACAACAACTGCCTCTGCAACGGAATGAAAAACTATCATGAGCTTTTATAAACATTTTGTCAATCACATATTGCATTTCATTTGCAGCAACAGTTCAGAAATTTTACAGATGTTGCGAATTTACCTGCTTATAAGAGAACTACTTAAAAAAAATAACTTATCAGTTACCAGAAGGTCAATTCCAGGTGTACGGTCTCCGCTAAGTGGGAGATTTGTGCCATGCCATATTTGAGCCTATTTCATAATCTAAACGATGGGAAAGGAAAAGGAGAAAATGGAAGGAAAAAGGTTTGCTCTTTCTTCGCATAAGATTTTTTTAATATTTTTTGCTTCATATCACAATGGATTCTAAAGAGGATGCTGCAAAACGATTGTGCGCAAGCGAAGTCGTGGGTTCTATCCCCACCGGAGCACGTGGTTTCATTTCGCAGTTTCAATTTCAATTTGTTCATTTGACACGTGTTTCTTCGTGTACACATAAACTTCAAAACTTCAAAGCCTCATAACAGCAATATTCCTTCGGCTGGAACTGTCTTGAACTTAACAATTAATTAACTGTGCAATCAAGCTTTTGTAACTTAGTCATCATCTTTTGAGCGATTTCCTCATTTTTTTTTTTTTTTGAGTAGAGTTACTGTGCACGTGCTGTAGCCTTAGGTGCAGGAGGCTCATTGCTTGCTAGCGCACGGGTACATTGTGAGACCTTTTTTGGTGCACCTCATTTTTCTGGAGATGTGTCTCACTGCGGTCTCATGCGCTCCGTCACATGTGCTGTTTAAAATTCAGCGCAATAATTGAAATTGTCAGCATTTCAAATTAATTTAAGGTGAAGATGAATCGAAGCCAAACCTCAAATTTTCAAGAGCACAAATCTGGAGAAGCGAACACCTATTTGAGCTGAAACCTTATCGATTGGTCACCACCAGCTAGTAGCCAATCGATAAAGTTTTCAGCTTAAACAATTGTTTGGTTCTCCAGATTCGTGCTCTTGAAAATTTGAGGTTTGGCTTTGATTTATCTTCACCTTAAGGGCATCCCTGTTGCGAGTGTCTGTCGAGGGGGGAATGGAAACCTCGATCAGCCCCGGAAAGCTCTTAAGGGAATGCGCACAAATAACTGAATTCCAACACAAAACTGATCATGGTTACAAGTTTTTTATTTACTGACCATCATTTTCCTTTTCCTGATCCTTTCCTCCTATCTTCTGACTCCTAGCCTCTCCTTTAACCTTTACTTTGCTTAAAAACTAGATTTGCTCTACTCACTGCACTTTCGGGCGCGCCCTGCTCACCGCCGCTACCCCGTTGACGCTTGGCAGCCACATCATTCCGCCTTTCTGGCCGATGCTCACACCGACTTAATCTTGCTGCTGAACTGACGACACCCACGAGACCGCGTGCAGTTCTCTGACGCTGCTCTGCCTAGCGGATAGTTTCGTCCCTCCGGATAATCGCTTGCTTCCTGCACCAGCCGAGAACCGCCAATCGCCTCGAATCCGTCTAATCGGTGATCATATGACGCCCGCCGCCGGGTGCCCTCCCCAATGTTGGCGAGATTAGATCCGCGGTTGACTTGAACCGGATTGAGGGGGGTTGAAGACCACACTGACTCGCTGCCACCGCCTGGTTTGTCTGGCTGCTCCCAATGATTCCTCGAACTGACTGCAATAAACGAAAAAAGAAAGCCCTAACGCACGAGGCCGATTAGCTTCTGGTGGTGGGCCTAACTTTTGGGCTTTGGCTTACTTCCTATGGAAGGCTTTCTTTGTCCCGGGGATGTATGACTATCGGTTGACCTTCGGGAATGGTGCAATCAGGGTTACAGTAGTCCGGCGTGGGTGGAAACTGCGCAATTAAACAGAAACGGCGTTTAAACTTGCTTATCCAAAACGGGTGGTAAAAGGCCTTACCAATGCACCAACTGGTTGGGTTCCCACGCACCGGTTCCGACCGTCGCGCTGTTTCTCGACTTCGAGGGCTGATCGTATGGGTTTTTTGCGTTTTTACCCTGGGCAACGTGGTTTCTGCAAACCGAAATGCAAAATGGTGGTCCGTGTGTCCCTCTGTGCGCTCTATTTCCTGTTCGAATGAATCCAGAAATCAGCGTTTTGAGCCAAATGGAATTAGGGTTGTCTTACCCTTGGCTAGAATCAAATGGTGGGCCTCCTGCCTGGCACTAATTTCACTCGAGGAACCACACGCGGTTATCCTACCAAACTTCACAAGATGGACGGCTAAGTTTTTCGTTTCAACGAAGACCAGACTCTTTCGATTTGCGTGCACTGTCGTTTCGGCGGGCTGACACTAACTGAGTGAGCTGGCTGCGAATAATTCTCAATCGTCGCCCCCGTCGTGGCGTGTGTGACGACTGTGTGCGTAAAAGAGCGCAGGAGCGGTCTCTCTGCTCTAGCTTGACGTTGTGGTAGTGGCAGTCTTATGTGGTTGTTATTTCCTGGTGCCCGTTCTCGATGCTATGCAGAAGGTGGTTTCATGGTGTGCAGATATACGAAATTCTGTGAGCGTCACCGATCGGTCGTTCTTCTCGGTTGACGGATGGAATACAAACGTGTGCAGGGGTTCTCAATTTGCGGTTTGCGGAGCAGTTTATTTTATTCTGAATGTTAAAGGCTTACAATATTTACGTGCTGACTGACTTCAATTTGCATATCTTACACAACTCAGACTTAAACGTAACACAACTCTACCGTAGCGGAAGAATTTTCATAAATCGATGAGAAAGCGATTTATGAAAAATTCACAAAATCTTCAATCATCCTCCTAGGATGATGGTCAGAGACAAGTCGGTCAACTAAACGCTTGAGCAGACCTCAAGTTACATCTGGTTCTTTAACCTTACACCGTAAACTAAACTCATATACGCAAGCCTTGGTTGCTTGCCAAATCAAATCGCTTAAACTGCATAATCTTAATACTAGACTCAATATCACGCCAGCTGCGCCTGGCAGAATCATAGACCTCTCAAATCGTCTCTGACCAAAGTCCTTGTCCAGCTTCCTCAAATCCGAGCAAACTACGGCAAAACTTTCAAATCGGATTCTAGCCTATTTTATTGGCTAAAATAGGCTTAATCGCACACTAAACATAGAAGCTATATTTACAAACTTTTTACAAGGACTAAATTGGTTTGTTTTGGTTTGTGCATAAAACTGAGAAAAGAAGCATTTCCGCGACTAAATCGTCATGAGCCCGAGAATGGGGTTTTACCGCGCCCCTGGTCGCGTTACCTTGGGATGAAGATTTCATGACGACCCCCAGATCTTTAACCCTTGGCCACGCATTTGAATTGACTGGAT
Organism: Aedes aegypti; assembly: GCF_002204515.2. NCBI lineage: Eukaryota > Metazoa > Arthropoda > Insecta > Diptera > Culicidae > Aedes > Aedes aegypti. Next base: position 189,236 of record NW_018734873.1, read on the forward strand.
ACACTTGAGGGTTTGTGTGCACTCATCCAGTCTTGGATGTACTTGGATTACCGAGATCGTATTTTGTGTCTTTGTAGTAGTGCCTCTCATAGCTCTGTGTAGTGGGTGGTCGAATCTTGATGGTGGGCTCGATTTATCTCGTTCGACAAACGGCATGACCACTTGGTTGGCAGCTCGCTGCGGACATGGTCTACGATGCGCTTTGCTCGTTGTCTAGTTCTGGTATCTGGAGTCTCCCTATTGTGGATTTCGGGGTCACAGTCTCCCATGCCTGACGTAGGCTACGTACTTCTTCTGCTCTATCTGATGGTATTTGGAGCCTCCCTACTCACAATAGTTTTCAGGGTTCCAATCTCCCGTGCCTTCCGTAGGCTGCTTGTTTGTCCGCTTCATCATGATGGTATTTGGAGCCACCCTACTCACAATGGTATTCAGGGTTCCAATCTCCCGTGCCTTCCGTAGGCTGCTTGCGATTGCGTTTCTTCGAAGTGGTATTTGGAGCCTCCCTACTCACGGCTGTTTTCAGGGTTCCAATCTCCCGTGCCTTCCGTAGGCTGCTTGCTTTTCTGCTTCTTCGTGATGGTATTTGGAGCCACCCTACTCACGGCTGTTTTCAGGGTTCCAATCTCCCGTGCCTTCCGTAGGCTGCTTGCTTTTCTGCTTCTTCATGATGGTATTTGGAGCCTCCCTACTCACGGCTGTTTTCAGGGTTCCAATCTCCCGTGCCTTCCGTAGGCTGCTTGCTTTTCTGCTTCTTCATGATGGTATTTGGAGCCTCCCTACTCACGGCTGTTTTCAGGGTTCCAATCTCCCGTGCCTTCCGTAGGCTGCTTGCTTTTCTGCTTCTTCGTGATGGTATTTGGAGTCTCCCTACTCACGATGGTTTTCGGGGTTCCAATCTCCCGTGCCCTTCGTAGGCTTCAGCCACGTCCTCCTCCTCTCAATGCCCTCCAGTTGCTGTCTCACTGCGCCCGATAGTGGCCGTAAGCTTCAACTCCGCGTCGAACCGATTTTTGGTCGTCGATCTCCAGGTCTCCACTCCTCCTATCAGAGAATACATCTGGTGCATTTCCGAGATCCCTACTCCCCGTTTCCAGTGACGTAGGGTGCGATTTCTCCCGCTTCGCGAACGGCGCACGGTACACCTCCTGGCGCGATGGAAGTGTTTGGGTACCGCATGTTGGATCTCCTCCCAGCTTGATGTGGTCGCAAATCGTGTTCAAGGTTTTTTTTTTTGGCGTGGATCGTGGTCTATAATGAACCTGATGAATCGTCGAGGTGGAGAGGTAGTCATTAAGAAGTTGTTGCTCATCACACCTGACTTTTGCCATTTTCCCGCTTGGTACGTGTTTTTGGAGTATGGTACTAATAGTTGACAGGCTTTGCCTGTGGACATAGCTTTATCGTTGTGGAACCTCGTTCGGATGAACGAAAATCCTTGCCATAGTCTAATTCGGTGTTGCTGAAGTGGAGCGTTGTTGTAGCGGGCTCTCACACTCAGCATTCGTGGTCAAATCTCCCGAAGATTGGTGTTTTTGACTGCTACTGATTCTGGTTAACAGGCACCGCCTGTGTACATAGCTTGAACGGTTCGGAATCTCCATCTTGCGGATGAAAATCCCGAATGATGTAGTCCTTGATCGGTTCAACAGAGAAGCAGCTGAGCTCGTTGGATGCTTCTCCGTTGGTTCGCTGTTATTATGCCCAGTGGTGTTTTTGACAGCGTTTGCTTTATAGTCGACAGGCATCGCCTGTTCGCATAGCTTGCCCATTACGCTTGGTCCGCTTTGATGTCCTTTGCGTGAAATCTTCCCTTCTTGCCGCTCAGAACATCTTCTAACAGATAAAGGTTCGTCCCGAGGATTTCCTTCACGATGGCCGGAACGAATTTCGGCTCTAGTTTGCTGGTGATCTGATCCACTTTTGAGGAGAGAACGAATGTACGGCGCCACACGAGATCTCCTACCTTGAACGCGACTGATCTTGTGCGAAGATTATAACGCTACTTCGCCCGCTGGTGACTGTTCTTGATCCGCTCGATGATGACCTTCTGGATTCGGCGAATTGCTGACAGCCTCAGATCTTGTGCCACTTTCGGGTCGTCTGGTGTGTTTAGTTCTTGTTGCGTGTAGAGGTCCGTGTGCAACAGCAGGTTTCGTCCGAAGTTTGCTTCGTGAGGACTCACTCCCGTTGCTTCGTGCCTCGCTCCGTTTATCGCTGCTGTGATTGCCGGTAGCTTTTCATCCCACTCACGATGATCGCCATCTAGTAATGCTCGGATGCAGGTAACTACGACGCGGTTCACGCGCTCGGCGTTGTTGACCTGCGGACAGTAGAACGCTGTTTTCATGTGACCAATCCTGTGCTTTGCTAGCCATGATTTGAACACCATCGATTCGAATTGTTTCCCGTTATCGGACAATATCAGCCTTGGACGAGAGAACTTCAGGCAAACTTCTTCTTCCAGAAACTCCACCATCTTCTGGGAATCCGCTGCGCGCATGGGCTTGACGATCACGTACTTGCTGACCCAGTCTACTACTACCAATAGCACTGTGTTTCCTCGCTTGGAACGTGTGAGTGGACCGACAAAGTCCACCGATATCATCTCCCAAGGGGTCTTTGCTGGTTTGGGGTTTCCCATCTGCGGCATCATCTTCCTTCCTGGCGCTTTGCATGCCTTGCAGGTCACACAGCTCCTCACGTAATCGCCAATCTCCTGCTGCATTTGTGGCCAGTAGTAGTGGGCTTGAATTTTGTGCCAAGTCTTGTAGAAACCAAGGTGCGCTGCTGAAGGTTCGTCGTGGTATCTACGGATCAGCTGCAACCTCTCTTCCCTCGGAACGACTTGCTTCCACTTGTGGAATACTGCTCCCACTGCGTCCTTGCATCGACAGTTCTTGTACAATGTGTTATTTGCAACGCGGAAGTCCGGAAACTGATCGCCTTCTTTCTTCACTTTCTCAACCAGCTTCCTGTACCACAGATCCTGCACCTGGTCTACCACGAATACTGCTTCGGCTACCGTTCGTGAGAGTGCATCCGGAACTACGTTGATCGATCCCTTCCTGTACCGTATCTCGAAGTCGAACGCGTTCAACCGCAACAGCCATCGACTCATCAACGCCGTTGGATTCTTCATCGATTTTAGGTAGCTGAGCGCCGCATGGTCGCAAAAGACGGTGAATCTGATTCCTTCCACATATCCTCTAAACTTCTCGATCGCTCGGATCACCGCGAGACACTCTCGCTCCGTGACCGAATACTTTCTCTCGGACGCTGACAGCTTCTGCGAGAAGTAGCTGATCGGATGTTCTTCACCGTTGATGTCCTGCGTTAGCACTGCTCCGATCGCTGTGTCGCTGGCATCGCATGCTATAGCGAACGGTCTGCTGTAGTCCGGCATCGCTAGCACCGGTGCCGAGACCAGAGCGGCTTTTTAGTTTGAGGAAAGCTTCTTCAGCGATGGGATTCCAACGGAACTTGGTCTTCCCAGACGTCAGACTTGTTAACGGTGATGCTAGCTGTGAAAATCCGGCGATGAATCGGCGATACCAGTTGCAAACTCCCAGGAATCGTTGCACTTCTTTCCTTGTGGTAGGAGTTGGAAACAGGACTATGGCTTGGATTTTTTCTTCATCCACTCGCCAGCCTTGTTCGTCGATCACGTAGCCCAGATACTTCATGCTCTTTCGGCAGAACTTGGACTTCTCCGACGATATCGTGAGATTTGCTTGTCGCAGCCGGCGTGCCACTTCTTCCAACAAAGCGATGTGCTCTTCGAAGGTTTCCGAACAGATAATGATGTCGTCCAGGTAATGGAATACCAACGGTTCCAAATCGGCGAACAGATGAGTCATGAGTCTCGCTAGGGCTTGGCTTGCTGTGCACAGTCCAAAAGGCACCACTTTGAACTGGAAGTGGCCTCTGGATGGAACTGTGAACGCTGTCAATGTTCTTGAAGCCTGATGAAGTGGCAGCTGCCAGAAAGCGTCTTTGAGATCGATCGACGAGATGTATTTGCTGCTTCGAAGATTGTTTGTGATCGCTGCTATCTGCGGGATTGGATATCCCTCGTTCACCATGATGGAGTTGAGGTGACGAGCATCCAAGCAGACGCGATACTGTCCGGTCTTCTTCTTGACTGCAACCAATGGATTGTTCCATGGAGAGAACTGTGCCTCTTCGATGACATCGAGGGCAATCATCCGGTCGATCTCCTTGTTCACCTCCTGCAGCACATACGGTGACATTGGGTAATGCCGTTGCTTGCGAGGTGGTGCGTTACCCACATCGATGCGATGCTCGTACAGCTTCGTACGGCCTAGCTTGCCCTCTGCCGCTTTTGGGAACTTCCGGATCGCTTGTTCCAGTCGCTTCTTCTGTTCGGACGTCAGTTGCTTCATCTCATGATCCTCGACGAGTTCTTCGTCCTGTTTTGCTTCAACTGTGCAGCACACAGCCTTTACTCCAAACTTGTCCCAGAAATTCATCCCTAGGATGACGCAGTCCGGGATCGAAGGTACTAATAGTACTGGAAGGACTTCGTTCCGGTTATTGTACACGATGGGAAGATAAACGAAATTGTGTATTTTGTGTTTCGTGCCATCCGCCGTCTTTATTCCGCCACAGACGGTTCCTCTCTGTAGTCCGTATTCCTCTGCCAGACTGACTTTATTTCCTCCTAGCAGAGAGCAGTTCGCTCCACTGTCTAGCAAAGCGGTTAACTCCTTTCCCAGCACAGATATGACGGCGTGTGGTCGGTTGTCGCTTCCGGGATTGATGATTAACGAGTTTAGGTTACGAAATTCTGGAATGTCGGAGGGGTTTCCGATACTGAGCGGAGAGCTGCTCCCCTCTATTGCTGGTTCTCCGCTGGGTAGTTTACCGCACCTGAGCGGCACGTGAAGCAGCTGCGCAACGAGTAGCCTTTTCGTCCACACCGGTAGCAGAAAAGGATCGCTTGCGGCTTCGGACAATCCATAAACCTATGGCCTTCTTCGTCGCAGTTCCAGCATACCATCACCATTCGTTGCTGGGTCTCTGCTTCCTGCTGTTCTTCTGATTGGCGTTCTACCAGTCTTGTTGGCTCTTGCTGAAGAGAGTTGCTTCGCTGGTTGTAGTTTTCCGACTCTTCCAGCGAACTTGGCCTCCATTGTCGCGTTTGCCAACTCTGCACCCTTTGCGGCTGCTCTTGCTGCTGCTCTGGCTGGCGTGGCTGATGGGGAACGGCTTGTGACCTTTGCTGTTGTACGGGAAATTGCGTGTCTCTCATCTGTTGTCGCATTACTTGCGGGCTGTCCGCTTCGATTGGTTTGAACCTGTCTGTAAACCTAGGCTGCTTTCCGTTTCTTGGAGTAAAACCTGGTCGCGTAGTTCGCCGCTCTAGGTTCATTTTCAACGCATTGACTTGCTCCGCCAACTCGTCGATGGTGTGCTGCCAATGTTCTTCGTTTTGATCGTCAACTGTCTCGTAATCATGAGCGATATCTTGAACTTCCACCGCATGGACTCTGTTAAAGCGTTGAGGTTGAGGCTGCTGCTGCATTGCAACCACTCTGTTGGTCGTCACAGGCGTAGCGAAGTTCGGTTCCAGCAACGCACTGTGCGGAATCGGAATCCTGCGCTGTCTGTTCAGAAGCATTCTCGTCTCGTCGTATCCAGTGCACACCTCGACCATTTCTTCCAATGAGCGTGGCCTTACTGCTGTTACGATGGCCGCATAGTTCTCGTTCATATTCTTCTTCACCAGGAAGAACTTCTCATCCGCTGGAATCGGTGGATCCACAAAGCGAAAGAGCGCAGAAATGTCGCGATAGTATTTCGCAAACGATTCCTCTCTTCCTTGAAATCTGAAGCTGGCCTCCAATCGCAGAATTTGCGAGTAGCCGCTAGGCAAGAACTCTCTTCGAATCTCTTTCTTGAAGTCGTCCCAGGTACGCAGTAGTTGCTGAGAAGTTGCTCGTGCGTACCAATCGATGGCATCCTCTTGCAGCAGGTGCTTGATGGAGCTAAGAAGTGTAGCATCACTCATGCCTTCCGACCTCGCAAACGTCTCCACCCGATCTAGGAAAACGTTAAGTGAAGTGGTGTCTTTCTCGCCCCGGAACTTGAACGGCCAGTTATGCACTGCTTTCTGAATTCTTCTCTCATCTGCTCGCTCTGGTGCTGGTCGTTCTCGCCGGATCAGCCGCTCCAGTTCTTCTCGCATCCTGAAGCATTCTTCTCGCATCCGCTCTTCTCTCTCCTGCATCTGCCTGATTCTCACTTCCAGCGCTTCTTGCGATGGGGTTTCTCTTGCCTGTTGATTCCATCCTGCATACTCCCGAGAAAGGTAGGGAGGAGGTGGTGAACTTCTTCGCCGTCTCGTTTCCGCTTGTCGGCAGTCTTCGTGGTCGGCTGCTTGGAACGAGCTAGAGAACAACAGCCCTCTTCCGTGTCCAACCGAAAACGATGGCATCAGAGGTGGCTGCACAGCTGGCGGTGGTGTGGTTTCTTGAATGGAGTTGCTGCCCACAGGGATTGTGGCATCTACTACTCCTCCAACAGCTCCTTCCGATTCGTTGTTGCTCCTCCTCCTCACAGCGCCAGTTGATGTTGTATCTCTGACTTCACTTTCCCCCATTTGTACACCATTCACTACACTTGTTCCGTTCACTTTGTTTAACAACACGTTAACATGCATGGATAACATTGCGTGTGTTTCCTGCAGCTCGACCGGAGGGCGGATTAATTGCAAACGGTCGCGATAATGATTGAGACGTGTTCGGATTTTATTTAAAGCTGCACTATCGTTAGTGCGAATTGCCGCTTCAGTGCTGATGTGCAACTGCTGTATTTGAGTTTCACAGTGCTCAATGTTTGACTGTGAACTCATTACATGGCATGAGCTAGTGGGCTGGTTGTCTCGCAAGGACTCCTCTTGCATGAGTGCCTTGAGACGTAAGACCTTGCCTCTATGGGTGGTAGGTCCTAAATTTACTACATGACGTAGGGCCAACTCATACGTGACCTCTTCGTCCGTCAAGTGTGTGTAATCCATTTCTTATTTCTATGCGTAAGGATTAAAAATTTTTGTTGATTATTATAGGCCGAATAATCAAACGCACAAAACCAAATGTCTGAATCACAAACCAAAAAAAATTGCTAACGGTAGCTAATGTATTGTGGATTTTCAGTTGGGCGCCAATGTTGCGAGTGTCTGTCGAGGGGGGAATGGAAACCTCGATCAGCCCCGGAAAGCTCTTAAGGGAATGCGCACAAATAACTGAATTCCAACACAAAACTGATCATGGTTACAAGTTTTTATTTACTGACCATCATTTTCCTTTTCCTGATCCTTTCCTCCTATCTTCTGACTCCTAGCCTCTCCTTTAACCTTTACTTTGCTTAAAAACTAGATTTGCTCTACTCACTGCACTTTCGGGCGCGCCCTGCTCACCGCCGCTACCCCGTTGACGCTTGGCAGCCACATCATTCCGCCTTTCTGGCCGATGCTCACACCGACTTAATCTTGCTGCTGAACTGACGACACCCACGAGACCGCGTGCAGTTCTCTGACGCTGCTCTGCCTAGCGGATAGTTTCGTCCCTCCGGATAATCGCTTGCTTCCTGCACCAGCCGAGAACCGCCAATCGCCTCGAATCCGTCTAATCGGTGATCATATGACGCCCGCCGCCGGGTGCCCTCCCCAATGTTGGCGAGATTAGATCCGCGGTTGACTTGAACCGGATTGAGGGGGGTTGAAGACCACACTGACTCGCTGCCACCGCCTGGTTTGTCTGGCTGCTCCCAATGATTCCTCGAACTGACTGCAATAAACGAAAAAAGAAAGCCCTAACGCACGAGGCCGATTAGCTTCTGGTGGTGGGCCTAACTTTTGGGCTTTGGCTTACTTCCTATGGAAGGCTTTCTTTGTCCCGGGGATGTATGACTATCGGTTGACCTTCGGGAATGGTGCAATCAGGGTTACAGTAGTCCGGCGTGGGTGGAAACTGCGCAATTAAACAGAAACGGCGTTTAAACTTGCTTATCCAAAACGGGTGGTAAAAGGCCTTACCAATGCACCAACTGGTTGGGTTCCCACGCACCGGTTCCGACCGTCGCGCTGTTTCTCGACTTCGAGGGCTGATCGTATGGGTTTTTTGCGTTTTTACCCTGGGCAACGTGGTTTCTGCAAACCGAAATGCAAAATGGTGGTCCGTGTGTCCCTCTGTGCGCTCTATTTCCTGTTCGAATGAATCCAGAAATCAGCGTTTTGAGCCAAATGGAATTAGGGTTGTCTTACCCTTGGCTAGAATCAAATGGTGGGCCTCCTGCCTGGCACTAATTTCACTCGAGGAACCACACGCGGTTATCCTACCAAACTTCACAAGATGGACGGCTAAGTTTTTCGTTTCAACGAAGACCAGACTCTTTCGATTTGCGTGCACTGTCGTTTCGGCGGGCTGACACTAACTGAGTGAGCTGGCTGCGAATAATTCTCAATCGTCTCCCCCGTCGTGGCGTGTGTGACGACTGTGTGCGTAAAAGAGCGCAGGAGCGGTCTCTCTGCTCTAGCTTGACGTTGTGGTAGTGGCAGTCTTATGTGGTTGTTATTTCCTGGTGCCCGTTCTCGATGCTATGCAGAAGGTGGTTTCATGGTGTGCAGATATACGAAATTCTGTGAGCGTCACCGATCGGTCGTTCTTCTCGGTTGACGGATGGAATACAAACGTGTGCAGGGGTTCTCAATTTGCGGTTTGCGGAGCAGTTTATTTTATTCTGAATGTTAAAGGCTTACAATATTTACGTGCTGACTGACTTCAATTTGCATATCTTACACAACTCAGACTTAAACGTAACATCCCTTAATAGATCACACAGATAGTTGCGCACCCCTCAGATTTTTTCTATCTTTATTAACGTGATTTTTAGCCTTGGGCTAGTTCATCCGGGACCAACGGCTTTACTTCCCTTCCGAAGGAAGTCGTCACTATAACTTTATTATCATGGGTGACTATCTCGGGGATGGGACCTCCCCACCTCTCAGATCAGCTAATATCTTCGGATGTTTAAGGTGAAGATGAATCGAAGCCAAACTTTAAATTTTCAAGAGCACAAATCTGGAGAACCAAACATCCGTTTAAGCTGAAAACCTAATCGATTTGGTCACTAGCTGGTGGTGACTAATAGATTAAGTTTTCAACTTAAACGGATGTTTGGTTCTCTAAATTTGTGCTCTTGAAAATTTGAAGTTTGGCTTCGATGTATGTAGAGGCACGTTCCCCGCCATTTGGGAGATATGTGCCAAGTCACAAGACTGAAACGGCTGTCATCCACGAACAACTGGAATGAAGTCAAAAATTTTGGCGCTGGGGAATGTGCTGATTTGACAGCTCGTCAAAAGATAACAATTAGGCACGAAATCTACTCGTTTTTTGAATGCGACATTTTTATTTCATTTACTGTTAACTGCAAATAATTCTATCCAGTTTTCGGTAGTCGCAATATAATCCAGCCACATTTCATTAGGCGTAATGATAACCAGTTATCAATAGAGATCAATAGTATTAATTTTTTCTCATGTTACATTTGTCACTACCGCGCGGGATTTCATGGGACAAAGCCTAATTTTGTTTACACAGCAATAGCGCCACGCATATAGTGGCTGGCTTCTAGAGCTAGCGTTTAATTTAGGGGGTTGTTCCAAGCCCCTTGCTTATAGATTGCTGAACTGATGCATTGTCAAATGCTCCTTCAATATCGAGAAAAGCAACCACGACTATTTCTTTGGCTTAAAGTGATTTATCGATTTTGCCTACAAGTGATTTTAGATTTACCTGTTGCCATATCAAATTGAGATTGACAAAGGGGAAGTTCAATTTATTTAATACTGTTATCAACTTTTTTTTTCATTGTCTTTAGGAAAACAGAGGAAAGGCTTATATGTGTAAAGGCATAGGGAGTTGTTTTATCCCTTTCCAGCTTTTGGAATGAAAACAACTCGTACCTTTCGCCATGCTTAAGAAAAATATAAAAGCGTAACACTAGCTGTGAAAAAAATTTCAGTTAAGGGTTGAAAAGAAATCAAAGCCCATTTGTCCCTCGTTAGTGTGAAAATTTTCTTTTTGGCATTTTTCGTTTATAACGGCTTGCCTCATCTAAGACCTGCTCTTCATCCGAACATGGGACCGATCCAGGGAAAAGAGCTCTCACCATTACTTCCAATGTTTCTAAAGAATCGAAGTGAAACTGCCGTCTACTTTTTTGAAGCAACCTAGACCATTGAAATAGTGTTTCGAAAGGACTTTGTGAAGACTTGTTGTTGATGTTTTCACATACCCGTCTTCAGTCCTAACGTTTGACCTGCTGTAATTCTTGTTATGTTAAGACTTTTATTTTGTGTTCAACCCAATCAGAAGTTATTATTGCTCTATAAAACGATCATTTGTATTTCTTCCTTAATTCTGCCAGTTTGTCGTTCCACCAAAGTACATCCCTGTTAGTTATCTTTGTTGAACAGGATATGTTGAGATCATTTGATCAATAATCCCATCAGAGGCACTGTTAGCATTCTGTTATCTCTGATCTTGCTTGAAAATCGAACCGGATATGTTTATGATCTAGCAATGATTCTCCATTAGAAACATGAGTTAGCACCACCCTAGTAACACACCAGTTAAGCACCAGGCATCGACGATCCCAGAACCGACAGCCAGTCAAAACATCGTTTGGAATTTATCAAAACATAAACATAAATTAATATCCAATAAAAGAGCATGTGGCTCGATAGCGACAGCTTGTTCAGTTCGTTCAGTTCAATTAGCTAGTTCAGTCTTAAGTTAGTCATCCGAAATCATTTTTTTAAAAATTAAGTTTTAGTTCTTAATTTATTAACTGGCGCCCGAATAGGGACCAGCGCGAGTGTAGGTTAATTGTGTCGTGAGTGTTAAAATATCGCGAGCATTATCCGAAAATTTCAACTTTACCGCAGCACAAGTGGCGACCGCTACTACAGCAGCAGACGTGAAGAAAGCGCCCCTAGTCACCATCATATAGGAAAAACGGGATCAGCGCATCTTCGCTGGGACAGTTGAGGCTCGTGTCTGGTCTTAAAACAACAGGAGTTCCGACGTTAGAGGACGGATACCCGAACTAAAGAGTTTCGACGTAACAGGACGGAACCGACGGACAACTGAAGTACTCGCCGTTACAGGAATAGAGTATTCAGAGTATGATAAGAATACTATTGTAAGTATAATTAACAAATTATTATTTTTTTCAGAGTAGAAAGAAAAATTAAGTGCATAAGTGTATTAAGAGTTTGTAAGTGTAGTTTATAATTGTGTAACTAAATAAAAAGTTCTCAAATAATTCCAATCAATTAAATAAAAAAATCTGGATCAAATAATAGAACAATTCGGCTCATTAAATCTAAATATGCCTAACGATATTCAGAATATACTCGATCGCTTAGAATTTTTGGAAAAAACAAAATGTGGTGCCAACGGAATTGGATTATAATGATCCAATTCTTTATTATTTAAACCCGGATGGTTCACCAGCTGATCCATCTTCAATAGAAAAGATTCCGGATTTAATAAACACCATACCTAATTTTTGAAGGTTCATCAAACGAGTTAAGCAGCTGGATTCGAGATGTGGATGCTCTTGTCAAAGCTTATCAAGTTAATCCCTCAAGTTCTGTGCAGCAAAAAAATAAATTCTATGCAATCTGCACAACTATACGTAGAAAAATTAGGGGAGAAGCAAATACGGCTCTCGTAAATTCAGATGTGAATATAAATTGGAATCTCATAAAAAAAACATTGTTAACATATTATGGTGAGAAACGAGATCTCACGACTTTGGACTACCAACTGATGAATATCACGCAATCAGGAAGACAATTGAAAATTTATTACGACGAAATAAATAAATTACTTTCTCTAATTGCAGGACAAATTAAAACTAATCAAAATTACCAGCATCCAGAAGCTTCAAAAGCTATGATAAGTATGTATAACAAAAAGGCAATTGATGCGTTCATTAGGGGTTTAGATGGTGATATTGGTAAGTTTCTTAAAAATTATGAACCTGAATCTTTAGCTAATGCATATGCGTATTGCATAACTTATCAAAACATCGAGTTTCGAAAAATAATGACAAAAACAAGAAACCATGAAATGCCTTCAACGTCAAAAGGTTTTTCATCTACAAAATTGCCACCTTTAATTCCACCTAGAGTACCATTTAGGATACCGAAATAGCAATAATATGCAAAATAATCCATTTCAACACAGACAAATGCCAAATTATCAGTTTCAAAATAGGCAACCTATGATACCACACATGCCAAAACCTACACCACACTTCCAATTCACAAGACCACAATTTCCTCCACATATGAGTTTCCCACCTAGAACACAATCAGTTCCTCAATTCACAACTCAGCTAAAACAACAACCAATAAATCAACCCAATACTTTCCAACCAAGCCAGTTCCAATGGAAGTGGACCCCTCAATTAGAAGTAATATGGTAAATTATGCTAAACCGACCTCGTAATTTCCATATTGAATCTGATGATTCTGAAAGTTATTTTCAAGAACTACCATATTTAGTAAATAATGAAGATCCAGAAATGACTTCTTTTGAAAAAATATTGTAAAAATTTTGAATATCAACAACCAATTGATGATCAATCCAATGAAGAGATTGTAGAAGATTGTGAATTGAATTTTTTAAAATAAAATCATCATTACCATATTTTCTACATTATGGTAATGGAAAACTGGAAAACCCATTGCAAATTTTAGTTGACACTGGATCGAATAAAAATTTTATTCATCCTAAATATACTAAAATATCCCATGCGGTTGAAAATCCTTTTATGTTTCATCAATAGGAGGAGACATAAAAATTGAGAAATTTTCTCAAGGTAAAATTTTTGCACCATACTCAAATGTTAACGTGAAACTTTTTTCATATGCCTAAACTAAAATCATTCGATGCAATAATAGGTCATGACACGCTTAAGGAAATAAAAGCTGTTATTGATACATCAAACGAAAAATTAATAATTGATTCAAAATTTGAAATTCCTCTATTACAACGTAAGCTACAAATGATCAATCAAATAAATATTCGGGATGACCATCTTCAAAAATTTGAGAAAGAAAAAATTCATGAATTATTACAACAATATAAAGACCTTTTTTTACCTCCGGATGAGAAATTGACATTTACAACCAAGATAAAAGCCGATATTAGAACCGTTGATGAAAACCCTGTGTATTTCAAAATCTTATCCATATCCTCAAGCTTTTAAAAGCGAAGTTTGTAACCAAATTGAAAAAAATGTTACATGATGGAATAATAAGACCATCCAGGTCTCCATATAATTCTCCCGTATGGATAGTTCCCAAAAAGCTAGATGCCTCTGGCAAGAAAAAGTTTAGACTTGTTATTGATTATCGCAAATTAAATAAAAAAACGATAAGTGATAGATACCGATTCCCGATACGTCTACTATTTTGGCTAATTTAGGTAAAATGAAATACTTCACAACCCTTGACTTAGCATCTGGTTTTCACCAGATCCCTTTGAATGATAACGATATTGAAAAAACTGCTTTTTCCGTCAATAATGGAAAGTATGAATTCGTTCGGCTACCTTTTGGATTGAAAAATGCCCCTGCCATTTTTCAGCGTGTAATGGATGATGTTTTACACGAATATATTGGAAAAATATGCTATGTCTATATTGATGACATAATTATATTTGGAGAAACTTTAGAAGAACAACTGAAAAATTTAAAAATAATTCTTGAAACACTTCGTAAAGCAAATTTTAAAATACAATCAGACAAATCTGAATGGTTGAAAACAGAAGTTGAATTCCTTGGATTTATTGTATCCAAAAATGGGTTGAAACCAAATCCTAAAAAAATTGAGAGTATTCAAAATTATCCAGAACCACAAAACTTAAAAGAATTAAGAGCATTTCTTGGATTATCCGGATATTACAGGAGATTTGTAAAAAATTATGCTAAAATTGCTAAGCCACTCACTAGATATCTAAAAGGAGAAAATGGACATCGACAAAATTTCAAAAAATGAATCTAAAATTTTTAATATAACATTGGATAGTGAAGGAAAGAAAGCTTTTAAATTACTGAAAGAAATCTTGTCATCAGAAGATGTTTTAGCATTTCCTGATTTTAATAAACCTTTTTTACTTACAACTGATGCATCAAATAAAGCAATAGTGCTGTGCTGTCTCAAAACTTTCATGATGGAGAAAGACCAATTACTTTCATTTCTAAAACTTTATCAAGCACAGAAGAAAATTATGCAACTAATGAAAAAGAGATGCTTGCAATAGTTTGGGCATTGCATACTCTTAGAAATTTTATTTATGGTCATAAAGTTGTAATTTATACAGACCACCAACCTTTAACTTCACAATATCTCCAAAGAATAATAATGCAAAGCTTAAGAGATGGAAGGCTTTTATTGAAGAGCACGACCATGAGATTTTCTATAAACCAGGCAAAGCTAATGTAGTAGCTGATGCCTTATCACGTATTCAAATAAATTCTCTAACTGCGACCCAACACTCAGCAGATGATGACGACAGCTCTTTTATTCCATCTACAGAAGCTCCAATAAATGTTTCAAAAATCAATTATTTTTCAAAATTGGAACCAAATCAAGATACGGTTTAGTTGTACCATTCGATAATTACAAAAGACATATTTTCATTGAACCTAGATTCTCAAGAGATTTTTTGAAACAACAACTTAAGAAATATTTAAATCCAAATGTTATAAATGGTAATTTATACAGATGAACCTATTATGGGTGAAATTCAAGAAATTTTTAAAGAAACGTTTAATCCTAGATTGATGAAAGTCAGATATTCTCAAATCAAAGTTCAAGATTTAAATAACCCAGGAAAACCAATTAGAAGAAATAAAAAAGATTCATCAATTCGCTCATAGAAATGCAAAAGAGAATGCAGAACAACTTTTGAAACATTATTACTTTCCTAAAATGACAAAAATGGTTGAACAATTTGTAAACACGTGTGATATATGTAAAACAGAAAAATATCAAAGAAATCCACAGAAATTTATACCATTCAAAACACCAATTCCAACTTATCCATCTCAAATAATTCACATAGATATTTTCACATATGATCAAGATAATTTGTTTTTGACTTCAATAGATAAATTTTCAAAATATTTGAAATATAAAGCAATTGAAAGTAAATCACTTCTTGATATAGAAGATGCCTTATTAGATTTGATACACGAATGGAACATACCAAAAACAATTATTATGGACAATGAAAGTTCTTTCAACTCAAATATTATTGAACAGCGGTTAAGAGATTTGAATATTTGAAATTTATAAAACTCCTATAAACAGATCAGAGACGAATGGACAAATTGAACGTTGTCATTCGACTTTAAGGGAAATAGCAAGATGTCTTAAAAAAGAGACACCTCAAATAGATATACCACAATTGATTCGTTCATCAGTTTACAAATATAATAACACTATACACAGTTTTGTAAAAAACACGCCACACAATATTTATATCGGTGAAACGAACCAAAATTTGGAATGAACAGGAAATAGCCAGAAGAAAAACTAAAAGTCACGAGAAAATTTTGAATTTATATAACGAAAAAATGAGAAAATATTAGATAAACAATATCCAAATTTTCAACCAGGATCTTATGTATTTGAAAAAAGCGAAAGAAATTTCTAAAAGAAAAAGTAGGTATAAAAAGATTCAAGTTAAAGAAGATTTCGACACATATATTATTGATTCAAATAACCGTAAAATTCATAAAATGAATATCAGAAAAAAATAACACATTAATTTTTATTCTTTTATTTTTAGAACAATTCTTGTTTACACGATGTACAGCCATGTGGAATCAACTATCAGAATACACGACTTGAATAAAAATCCTTTAGTCATCATACCCATAGGAAAAGCCAAACTTCAATTAGGACATGTAAGAATAATCCAACCAGTTAATTTCACATACTTTGAAGACATAATTGAAAATTTTGATGAGATGTTAAGAACTAATAAACTAAGTGGAAAATTGTATCAAGTATTGAAGAAAAAACATGCACATTTGTATAACACTTATTATAAACTAAAACCTAATGTTCATCGAAGAAAACGTTGGGATAGTCTAGGCACTGCATGGAAATGGATAGCAGGAAATCCAGATGCTGAAGATCTAAGGATTATCAACCAAACGATGAATAATTTGATCGAATATAACAATCAACAAGTTTTTGTCAACAATGCTATGGATACAAGGATTCAACAAATCAGCAAAATTACAAACGACCTTCTTGAACTGGATTTCAAAACAAAATTACAACATGAAGTGGAAATGAATATACTTATTGCGATACTCAATATAGATGCTGTACAAAATCAACTAGAAGTTTTGGAAGATGCGATATTACTAGCGAAACATGGTATTCCAAGCAGCAGAATTTTGTCAATGACAGAATATGCCAAAATAAAACCATTTTTAGAGCAGCAAAATGTTCATGTTACAACATTTGAAAAACTCTTATCGAAATCATCAGCCCAAGTTACAATGAATAATACACATGTAATTTATATGCTAAAAATACCTCAATTATCATCAGAAACATATGAATATGAATTCATAGACTCTTTGGTACAAAATCAAAAAAGGGTACATCTTTATTCAAATTACATTCTCTACAATTCAACAAAAATATATGAAATCAGCAATGAATGTACACAAGATGAAACTCTCTATATTTGTGATACCAAAATCCTAAAAACTCCAAGTCAATGCATCCGCAATCTCATCAGAATACAACACGCCAACTGTACATATGAAAAAGTGTATACAACTGGAAACATCAAACACATAGATGAAGCAACTCTTTTACTCAATGATGTAAATGTTAGTTTACACTCAAATTGTACTAACAATACTCAGAGGTTAAAAGGATCTTATATAATTCAATTCGAACATTGTGAATTATATTTGGACAATAATATATACCGCAACTCTATCATCAACCTCAACAGCAAAACCTTTAGACCAACAACAGGATTATTGGTAGAAGAAGATTCAATAATCGATATTCCATCACCGGAATTTTTGGCAAATTTAACGCTAAACCATAGAGGTATTTTGGAACATGTGTATCTACAAAATGAGTCACTAAAATGGAAACAGCATATTTTTTGAAATAATGGGTAGTTCTGGAATACTTATTATAATCATAATGCTAGTAATTGGAATAATTATCAAGTATTGGAAACCAAAACAAACAAATATCAATAATCAAAATAAGTGAACAACCAACTGCTACAGCTCCCATATCAGAAGAAATTCGTAAACCTGAAAATGAATCATCAAGTTATACAGACATTTCTACAGAACGTTTCTTGGAAATTCAGAAATTTTTAAACATGCCGACACAAGAACGCTCAATAAGACTTTGAGGACAAAGTCTTTTGAAGGCGGAGGAGTTAGCACCAACCCTAGTAAACCACCAGTTAAGCACCAGGCATCGACGATCCCAGAACCGACAGCCAGTCAAAACATCGTTTGGAATTTATCAAACATTAAACATAAAATTATAATCCAATAAAAGAGCATGTGGGTCGATAATCTCTCTCTTTTTTT